>NC_091435.1:36089382-36260590 GCF_964237555.1 Oryctolagus cuniculus
CAGTTCCTTGTTAATGCACCTAGGAAAGCAGAGGAAGATGATACAAGTATATGGACCCCTGCACACAAGGAGAGACCTGGAAGAAGCTCCTGGCTTCGGATTGGCTCAGCTCTAGCCATGGCAGGCATTTGGGGAGTAAACCAGTAAACAGCAGGTCTCTCTCTTTCTCTCTTTCTCTTTCTCTCTTTCTCTCTCGCTTTCTCTTTCTCTCTCTGTTTCTCTCTCTCTCTTTTTCTTTCTCTCTCTCTCTCCCCCTCCGTCCCTCCCCATAACTGCCTTTCAAATAAATAAATAAATAAATAAATCTAAAAACAAAAAGCCCAAAAACCAAAAAATCAAAACACCTGTAGCTTCTTTGCACATACAATCAAGGGAAAGGGGTGTGGGGAGCAACTCGGACTAGACTAAGTTACTGGAATTAAGACTTATTCTATGCATCTGCTCTCCCACAATATGGCGCTGGGAGAGGAGAAAACAGCTTCTACCCAGCTGCCTCCAGTTCAACCAATAAACAGCAGGACCTGCTCCTGATTGGAGGAGAGCAGCGTACTCGGCGTGTGGGCAGCCGAGTTGGGATTGGCGGAGGAGGACTATAAAGGAGGAGAGAGACGGCATGCACAGGGAACATCTAAGAGGAACATCTAAGGGAAACACCTGTGCAGCCCCCGAGAGAGCCGGCCGGCGGTGTGCCGCTCCCCCGCGGAAGTGGGGAATGTGGCAGGGGGAACCGCCCTTCCACGGAGGTGGAAGGACCAGCAGCCAACCCGGGAAGGACCAGCAGCAAACCCCGGGGAGGGCCGAGCAGACAGAAGAACAGCGCAGGGTCCTGTGTCGTTCCTCCACGAAGACGGGGAGCGACAAAGGGGTATCACATTTCTGGCTTAGAAAGTAAAACCTGAGCAATAGTGACTTGATGTGTGTATTAGGGGCAGCAGATTTCTTACAGTTGGACAATGGATGTCATGAAGGGTGATACCAGGCATAGAATACATTTTGTTTACCATCATCATTTCAAAAATCACTATCCTCCACTCTCATTACATATATTGTTGCTTAAATGCCTGCAACGCCCTTTATTTTCAGATCTTGCTTCTTTCTGCTTATGGATTCTCTATCCACTGGAGACATTTAGGTAATTCTGGTTATTGCAGCATAACAAACCACCCCAATCATAATAGTATAAAGTATCATTCATGAGTTTTATTCTCGTAGAGTCTATGGGTCTGGAGCGGAAGGCATAAACAGTATGGTTTGTTTGGGGACATCTTCGTAACTGCTCATGACGTCTCATGACCCTGCTTGCAAGTTCAAGTGGGTGCTGTGGAGCAGTAAGTTAAGCCATTGCTTGGAATGACTGCATCCCGTTTCTGAGGGCCTCGTTCAGGTCCCAGCTATCCTCTTTCCAATCCAGCTTCCTGATAAGCATACCTAGGTGGCAGCAAATGGTGACTCAAGTACTTGGGTCCCTAAAATCCATATGGGATACCCAGAAGGAGATCCAGGTTCCTGGCTTCAGCCTAGCCCACCCCTGCTTTTGTGGGCAGAAGATGGGAAATTCTCTCTCCCCTCTCTCCCTACCTTTCAAATACATAAACATTAATTGAGCATTGAAAATCACTACATAAGCTGTATATAAACAACTAAATTTGTGAGTATAAATGGATGTGTGTGTTGTTCATTATTTGGTGCTTTCACAGTCTCTATTCTCTTCAGAAAAATAGAGCACATACTTCATGGGTAACAGATCCATACACTACAGTGGGAGACTTCACGTGTCTAAGCAAACCCAGGTATAGGACAGGTAGCATGTGCTATTTCTCTGGACAACCACCCAGATAACTGAAATAGGTTTACCGGTTTTTGAATAGTTACCTAACTTTTGTCTCCTTGCCTCTGAATTTTACCTTGTGTGGCCTGAGAATGTCTATTAGGACCATCTTGGTAACACCTTGAGAAGCAAAGCAATATGTGGAGCCAAGAGCAGCAAAGCGATTCCAGGACAACGGAGTCAGGGCCTTGACTGATCCACGTTCACACAAGGCCTTTTTGTTTACTTTTCAGTACCATTACACCATGAATTTATTTTATTGCTTAGCCTCGTTGAGTTGAATTTTATGTATTTTACGTCTGTATCCTATGTTCTGAAACCTTATTACTAATACTCTTGTTTATATAAATGCTAAATTAATTATAAAACAATTTACTCCCCAGGTACTCTTAATGTATTTTACCAGTTCATTCTTTTATGATGCTATTGGTGAATTCATTAGGTTTGTGTGATCCTGAAACTGTTTTAGTTGAAGAATGATGGGAACTGACCAGTAAAAACAAGCAAATAATCCAAATCATGTTTCTCAACATTATTCATAATTGTGCTTTTTTTGATTCCTTTAAATCTACTTTAATTTTTAAATGTACTCTACATTTTATTTTTTTTAAGTAAAAGGGAACACAGTCTTCAGACACCAGGCTTTATATGTCAGAAATAAATTGACGACTTCCTTTTCAGTTTTCCTGTCCCAGAGCATGCCTTCAATTCATGTTTAGAGTTTCCACAAGCTCCTTTAATGCTATCTAAATGTGTGCATTACATTATTCACACTGTTGTGTATGTTATCTGCTTCTCAGTACATGTGAGCACTTCCAGAGCTTGTCCTTTTTCCTAGTGTTTGGTAGATGCCCAGTAGATTGCTGAATGACTGAATGAATTCCTAGCTGGACATTAGAGTAGAGGGAGTGAATAAGGGGGCTGGCGCTGTGGCGCAGCAGGTTAACGCCCTGGCCTGAAGCACCAGCATCCTATATGGGTGCTGTTTCTAGTCCCGGCTGCTCCACTTCTGATCCAGCTCTCTGCTATGGCCTGGGACAGCAGTAAGAATATGGCCCAAGTCCTTGGGCCCCTGCACCCACATGGGAGACCTGGAAAAAGCTCCTGGCTCCTGGCTTCTGGCTTCGGATCAGCGCAGCTCTGGCCATTGCAGCCAATTGGGGAGTGAACCATCAGATGGAAGACCTTTCTCTCTCTCTGCCTCTCCTAAAAAAAAAAAAAAAAAAGAAAGAAAGAATAAATGTGATGAGTAATTTAATTATATGTTTTTGTTTTTCTTTTTGGAGCTGACCACTTGTTTAGGATAGTCTCATAGTTTGAAAACTATAAGGTAGGATAAGAAATAGAGATAGTCCAAAATGATTGTTTAATTCTGCACACTTTGCACACTTGAAGCATGTGAGACTTAACAATTGTTAATATTAAAGAATTGAGATGTTTTATTAGCATCTGAATATATGCTAATCATATTCATAGGCAGATAATTATTCTAAGCAATTTATTATTTTTTCTTGACTTATTTTTCCCCAAAGTGTCTCAAACACCCAAGTGGTAAACTATTATTACAAATATGTTAGCTCACTTTGAAAAGGCAGATGGAAAAAATATTTTGCTTTTCCATAGAGAGAGGCATAAGAAGGAGCTATGGAATTGCTGGTTTATGCAACATGCTTAAAAAAATCTATAAACTTGGGGCCGGCGCTATGGCGCAATGGGTTAAAGCCTTAGCCTGCAGCACCTGCATCCATATGGGTGCCGATTCAAATCCCAGCTACTCCTCTTCCTATCCAGCTCTCTGCTATGGCCAGGGAAAGCAGTAAAATATGGCCAAAGTTCTTGGGCCTCTGCATGCACATTGGAGACCCAGAAGAAGCTCCTGGCACCTGGCTTCGGATTAGCTCAGTTCTGGCTGTTGCGGTCATTTGGGGAGTGAACCAACTGAATGGAAGACCTCTCTCTCTCTCTCTCTCTCTCTCTCTGTAACTCTTTCAAATAAAGAAAATAAATCTTTAAAAAAATATATCAACCAGCGTCTCAAGTTCTTTTGTGATAAAAATGATGTTAAGTATATTTGGAAGATTAAATCCTTTTAATTCCGATTAACTTCATATTGTGTATGTTAATGTGAGATCTCATGTCTTGTACATGTATAAATGTGAAGTTGCAATGCTTGGAAGTTATCATTTATAGATTTTTTTTAAGTGGCCTGTAGCAGTCTGTGATATTTTAAGATTCAGATGCTAGCTAAAGATAATGTCAGTTTTAAATATTTGGCAATAGCTTCTTTAGTGGCATCCCTCCTCCCACTCCCAGAACACTATTTTTGCCTTCACATTTTAGTTATAATTCATTTCAGAATGAAATTAGATATTTGCTGTTCCTGGTTCCTAACAGTTTTAATTGCTGGACAGAACACCAGACTTGAAGCAGGAAGCATATCCACACAATTTATATTTGAATATAAAGAGAATATTCTGAATTTCATCAAATTTCCACCTTTCAAAATCTTGGTTTCCTCATTTGTCAAGAGAGATTAAGACTAGACATTCCACACAAATTTTGGCTAAAATTCACTCACGTTATATACTAAAATCACAAAATACACAATAAATGACTCATTTTTCTTCAGTAATCTGCTAAGTCATAATTTACTTCCTGTGCTATAACCCACAATAGCTTTTTCCTAATGCCTTTCACTTCCCAAGCTTCACTAACATGTTGCATATTTTTGTCTCTTAGGTTGGAGAACAAAACTTGTTTAAAGAATCATTAACTTTATTTACTTCGTTGACACACATAGACACACCCAAAAGGAACAGTCACATTAGAGATGACTGATGTAGAAACACTGAAAAGAATAGGAAAGCAACATTCTAAATATATACCCTCCAAATTCCCTCATTGCAGAAAACGTAAGGCAGGCATTTCATACGTTAAAAAAAATGCCTCAAATTTTCACTAAGTTGGCTAAAAAATATATCCCTTCCTATGTTTAGAGTTGCCCTAGCCTGGCAGCCATGGCAAATACTTTTGCGGAGCCCCTGATTACTTGAACAATTGTCATCCAAAAGAAGACCTGTTAGCACCATTTGGCATTTGGCACCTGCTTTGATCCCATAAAAGAAAAAGGTCAGCAACTAAGAACAATCGAGTGGCTCCAGAATTCTGAATTCTGAAACTCTGCAGGTATTTAAAACCCCACCTGCAGGAAGTCTGAACCCATAGTGATCACTGTTCAGTACTTAGAACTGAGGTCCCTTCCTGCCCTGACCAGTCTTGGGCACCAGGTAAGTATTCAAACATTGTAAGGAAGGCATCCGCAAGTGCAGGTGATCCCTGAGTTACAAGGCATGGAAAGAAGTCCTACTTACCTGGTTGCTGTCAACTCCAGAAGCTGAGCAGGATATGCAAATCCTTCTCTTGAGCTGGAGGCATTGAAAACTCTGTTATACCCAAACATGAAGCAATCAGTTTTTTCCCAAATGGGAAGAGAGTTTCTAAAAGCTTAAAGATTAAGTTTATATGTAGGGTTAGTGGTTAACCCAAAAAGTTTACTTTTTTGGTACATTTACTACTTCCATTTTTCAAAAACTTAGAGAATCAATTTCATGTATTTCATAGATATAATTCTAAGATAATGATACTTCCCTCCCTCCCTCAAAAACCAAAACTGCCTAGGGCAAGCATTGTGGCACAATGGGTTTAGTCACCATTTGTAACGCCGTTTTCCCATATGGGCACCTGTTTGAGCCCCAAATACTCCACTTCTTATCCAGCTCTCTGCTGGAACAGGGAAAGCAGAAGAAGATGGCTCGAGTCCTTGGACCCCTGCACCCACATAGGAGACCCAGAAGCAGCTTTGGGCTCCTGGTTTCATCCTGGCAAACCCCAGCCATTGTGGCCATTTGGGGAGTGTGACTCAGTGGTTGAAAGATATTTCTCTCTCTCAAATAAATAAAAATGTCTTTAAAAAAAAAAAAAAAAGTATGTGCCTGAAATCATAAAATAGATCCTGTAGCAGAGAATCATAGCTTGAGTGGCTTATAAACAACAGAACTCGTATTTCACATTTCTAGAGACTGCAAATTCAAGGTGAAGTTTCTAGTGTGGTTGGGTTCTTGGGAGGGCGCTCTTCTGCACTGCTGACTGCCAGCAATTCACATTTCATTGTACTGGGTCAAGAAGGAAAAAAGAGCTATATGGGATCCCTCAAACAAAGGCACTAATTCCGCTCATGAAAGCTCCATCCTTATAACTTACGTGCCTCCCAAAGCTCTCATCTCCTAATACCATTACATTGAGGGTTATGATTTCAACATGTGAATTCAGGGAAGAAAAGTTCAATCCACAACAGTAAACAATTTGTGTCAAAGTAAGACAATGAGCTTGAATAAATATAACAATAGCTCATCAAGGGTCAAACTCCATAGAAGTTAATGGCTTTATATTTCCCTATGATAATGCTACCAGTTTTAGTCAGGAAATAATGCCTCAGTGATAACCTTGTGCAACATATCAATTGGTTGTACCATGCTCCACTTAGCTTGACATTTCTTATGTTATTCTGAGGGATCTGGTCATTTTCCATTTACAATGTGATTAGTGTGTATTAGGAGTCACCACTTTAATTTATTGTGGATACTTTTCTTTCTTGGGTACTATAAAGTTTTGTTGTTTTGCCATAAAATGCATAATTGTAGTTATTCTTCTAGAGTCTAATTCACATCTCACTGATGTTTTCCTTATTATTGTTTTGTCTCACTAGTGTAAAAATTTTTAGAATCTATTAAATGTCACAAAAATATTTCAGAGTATGATAAATTAATATCCACATTACCAACAATCGATAAAATGGCTAAGAACTCCATCAATGTGGAAGTAATTTCAGTATCTCTTATTAGTTATATATTAAAATAAATTTATTTCATGTAATTAATTTATGAAAGAAAATTTATCTTTGGAAAAGGTAAATTGATGATGGCTGAATTTTTGGTACCATGCAAAAACATTTCTCAATAATCTTGCTTATAGCAGACGCCTTTGACAGCTTTCAGTGGCTGATAGTTTCCTTTAAGTTCAGGCTCATCTCATCGTGGCATCTTCCCATCTCAAACACCTGTCAGATCTATACCTGGTCTGCCCACTGTTGCTTGCAACAAACGCAACTACTGCCTGCCACAAATGGGAAGCAGGCACCAGCTTTTCACTGAAAGGTTCCAGAAAGCACTCTGCATGCTTTTCGGGAGAGCCAGGGTCTATGGTGAAGGCGTCTTCACCTACTTTGATAGACCTACATATTGACTTTTTCTTTCATTCATCTTGAGTCCCAGCTAAGCTACTTGCATCCAACTCTTTGCCTCAGGCTCTGCTTCTGGGGAAACAGATAAGAGTAAGTCACTGTTTGACTCTTATCTGATCTCCAGGTTACTATAAATCACCCAAGTGTATTTTTGACTACTAATTTGCAAATTATAAAGGTACAACCCTGAAAGTTAGTAGTCATATAATCTAAAGACAAAGAGAGGTTATGATTCTCCAGCCCAGTAGAACTATTAATATCATGCTAGCATTGAGGTATAGCAAGTCAATTAACTGAGACATATATAATCTTCTGCCACAATTGCTCTTCAACTGCTTTTTGTCTTCTTGCCATTTCCTGTATTAATGAAGTAAATAAAAGACTTTGACATTTGCTTGCTGTTTGTATGAGACATACTTTTTTTTAGCAGCCAGGATTGAATACATCATCATTACCTTGGCTGGCTGAAAATGATTTTAAGATGTTAACAATGAAAAGATTTCAATTCCAGATGCATCACAGTAATGTTTATGTTTCATTTGTCAGAGCAGTGGCTATCATAATATTCTTTTTATTTGAGGGGCAGAAAGACAGAAAGAGGGAGAGAGACTAACAGAGAGAGATTGGGAGAGACAGAGAGGTTCAAAGAGAGGGATTCCAAATGTTGGTTCACTCCCTACAATACCTGTAATGGGTGGTGTTGGGGCTGTGAGCCTTGAACACAATCCAGGTTTCTCACTTGAGTAGCAGGAACCAAATTACTTGATCCATCATCACAGCCTCCCATGGTCTGCTTTGGCAAAAAGCTGGAGTCAGGAGCTATAGTCAATACTCAAATCCGTGTACTTAAATATCGGAAAGAGTTGTCTTACCAGCAACAGAACTGTTAGGACAACTGTCTTCCCCTCAGGCTATTTTTAATATAAATGAAGACTGTCTCCAAAGTGAAAATTATTGGACTTATTTCTTCCCAACAGCAGAAGTAGTTCTTGACTGCTTCTTCAATCAACACAAAATGTGGCAAATGGTACAGGAGAAACATTGCTGTCTTGTGAGCCCCAAATGCGTACATCTTCAACTAAATGTCCCATCCCCAGTCTCTAGACCCACAGCATGGCATACAAACTCCATTACCCTCATCTGCTGCTACCTACATCCACATTCTATCAAAGGTCTTAGGAGTACTGGGAGAGGGTCATTGGGTAACAATGGCCATCAAGGTTAGAAGAGGCTACAGAGTAAGGGTTCTGACAAATGGACATCACTGGAACCTTGGACAACAGCAATGCCAAATGTCCTCTCTCTCTTGACCATCTATATTTTCTACACATGGACAAAGCCTCTGGAGTTTAGATACCAATCTGTAGAGAAGGAAAGGAAGAGAAAATCCCGACTGTATTTGAAATAACCAAGAAAGCCAGATGTGACTGAGTTCACCTGGAATTAAGACATTTTCTGCCACATGACAGAAGAGAAGCCAAAACTGATACTAAATCTCTTTATTGAGAACTCAAGTGACCTGTATACATCCCTAAATTGTGAAAAATGTGCTGAAAACATTATACCCCCACCCAATGTGTGGACCTTGAATTCAAAAGCAAAGAAACAAACAAAAACACCAAGAATTTATTCCACAATCAGGTATTTCACAGTGAATTTTACTCACTGGAAATGGAAACTCTTCATTCTTGTACCACACTTATTCTTTGACTTTCATGCAAACTTTTAGGAACAAAAACTGTATATGTAAAGTGGGGATTGCATGTGTAATGAATTTCAGTCCATAAAAGTAACAATATCTTGTATCCGTTTCCGAGTTTACAGAGTCCGTTTCATATACATTAACGTACTAAATCATGACAATAGCTCCATGAGGTAGGTATTATTGAATTTACAGGTGAAGTACCTGAGACTTAGAGGTTAAGTAACATGTTCAAGGAAACATAGCCATGACAAAACTGGGACTCAAACCCAGGCCTTGGATGTACTTTACTTGAATGTATTTCATGTTCTATAAATAAAGAGACTAACTTATTTATTGTCAACCTACCAAGGGAAAGAGAAAAATTAGGTAATCAAACATATCCTTCCATTATTTTTTCCCTTGAAATAGCTTGGAAACTGACTTTCTGACCTGTAGAACTATTTCTCTACATATATATGGTGAAAATTTCATTTTTATAAAATTAATTTCAAATTACACCACTCTCTTTTTTTCCTAATTTTTCCTTTAGATTTCCAAATTCTGATAAAAACAACACGTAGGCAAAAGAGCAATGTAGATATCATTGGAAAAAGGCTCCATTAGATTCTGTTGCTCTTGGCATTTCCAAGACATGATACCCATCTCATCCATCCACAGTTTAATATTTGAATAAGTTGATTTTAATGAATAATAATCTACAAACTGGTGTATGATAGGTTTTGTAAAAATGTACACACATTTGTAACAGGAAAGCAGATAGCTACTGATAAGTATTTTGGATTTCCATAATTTTCTTTTTGACAGAAGGTGGTTCAATCTTTACAAATCAAATGTATCATAGTTGAATCTGATTATTTTTGAAGTAGGTTAACTGAAATTCAGATACACATACATAAACAAAAATAGTAACCTTAATATTAATTAGTTACTATCTTACCAAACTATAAAGTTCCTGGTTTTAATTAATCTTTCATCTTTAGTTTTAGAGGAATCAAGTGAAAATTTTTCTTAAAAATAAAACCTGGCTGTTCATATATCTTATGGATAATATCTACTAAAACAGTGGTGAAATGTTCAGACATAAGGACTTTGTGATTAAATGGAATAAATTTGATCAGCACACAATGGAAAAAATCAACACAAGAAAGAATGATGTATTTGAGAACATTTTTAATAAATAATGTGACAAAATTACTTTTCTGATTATTGGATTTTCAGTATGCAAAATTATGGCTAAAAATAAGAGGCTTCTTACATGAACATAATGAAAACATTAATCGCATGGATTGTTCCCTTAGTACTGCACACTCTTTCTATTGAAGTTTTTCAAATTATCTAAATGAACACATTTATTTTTTGGTGAATATCAGCCTTTTTTTGTGGTTCAGTTTTGTTTGGCTTTGTTTTCCAGTGGGGTCAGGCTCAATACCTGTGTATGAATAAGTGTTGTATTTTTTTGTCAAATAGCACCAATTATAATGTCAATGAAATCTATATAATGACAAAAAAGATCATAAAAATCTACAGTCAGAGGACATCATTTGGCAATTCAAAGCAAGTATTGCCTCTATTTGAGCTTATAAGGATATCTCATAAGTTTTGACAATGGCCACAACAAACTTAAACCTTTTTTTTTTTTCTTTCCTTAAGTCCAGGAAAAGTAAGAACCATTTGGTTCATGACCCACAATAAAGTATGCACATTACTTCACCATCTGTCATCATTCAAATATTCCAAATACAAACATAGAGCATTAACAAAACAGGTTAAAAACGCTTCTCAACATTTTTCTCAATAAGACAAAAAAGGTTAATAGTTACAATGGTTTACAAATAAAGTTTAGTGATTGTGCTTTTAAAACCAAAAAAAAAAAAAAAGATTAAAAACAGTGCATTATAAAAACAAAAATCAAACTTCCTTAAGTGGCACTTCTGAAAGTTGAACTGACACTACCAGAAGAAATTTCGGCCAGTTAAGATAGGGATGTCCTTACTCAATTGGTCATTAAAAACATCCTTTTTATGTAATACGCTCTTATAATTGCTTTTCGATTGAAAAATAGAAGAAGGTTTTTGCTAGGCTTACTTATGACAATGACTAGACAACCAGAGATCCAACTGGCTTAGCCCTACTTATCCAAAAGTACATTTCCCATAAGAATATACTTCAGTGATTGAAATGAAGACAAAATAAAGTACCACCAGGGGTTGCAAAGAGTATATATTTACAATGTTTCTACCCCATTCAAATTGTTCAGTTCTGCATTTGCTGTATTTTTAGTTTCTTCAGCAAAGGGTGGTATGAAAGACGGATTTAAAAATCATGTTAAAATGAAGTATGTTTTAATTTGCATTAGCAGTTATAGAAAGATTATACTTTGAGAGCCCTTGGCATGAGGTTGATTAGACAACTTTATCTTCAATTAATATTTTGCTATAAATTAGCTTGGTATATAAGCAGTGCAATGCCATATCTCAGGGGCAAAATGCAAGGGAACTGCTTTGTTGTCTCCTGTTGGCTGTTGACTGATACAAGAAGTCAATAAACTTCCCTTGCTGGAAGAAAGGAGAATGGTTTATTCCAACAGTGAGGGGAACAGGTTAGGGATCAAACTACAACAATAAAAACCCAATAAAAATTTTAAAATGGTATCCCAATAAGAGGAATAAGAACGACAATTTGTACACTGATTGCACTGAACATTTTATCTGGCATCATGTGTCATCAGACATGAGGCATCTTGAGTGATAATTTTCATGTTACTTCCCACAAGCCTCTCTGGTTGTCTTCAGCTTTCTGTTTCCTGTAAGAGAGGAATTATTGTTACACATGAAAATGAATATTAAGTATTGTCTTATAATTATTTGTAGGAATTTATGCTTAAAGCTTAAATTTAAAGTGTTTTTTCATTCATTTGCTGGAATACAGAGGAAAATGCTGAATGCAACTAATTCATTTGTCAACCATAGGTGGTCTAAACTGTGTTCTACACAGTACCTCGGTGTGGCAGGGTAGGTTCAGGGCACCGAGAGAGGAGAAAGAGTTGCATTATTTCATTTTTGCAGGATGGATAGGGTTAAGGCTCTAAGAAAGCTCTGAGCTCTCTACTCCCCTCTGCCCCAACTCCTCATTATATTTTATTGGTTTGAAATATTGGAGTTAACAGTAATGATTTTTGTTCCCCCAAACGGTTCTTCTATTTAAAAAACAAAAATAATAAACTTGAAAAACCACTTCTCTAACCGCATTTGCAGGAGCAGAGAGCTTCCTTTTCCAAATCATAAAATCAAAATACATTGTATTGTATAAAAATTTAATTAGATATAATTACTGCTAATTTTTCACTTTCTACAATAAAAACACATAGTTTAACAGTCATTTAAAATTTAAGTATGATTAACTATATTTGTAAAGAGAAATTTGTCAACTTGTTTCTTATAAAATGGAGAAAACACAATCTTAAAATAGGAAGAAATTTTATAATCTGGTACAACTTACTACCAATTACATCTTGAATCACTATATATCCACTCCAGTAAGGGAGGATATCTTAGACCAAAGATGTATTTCTCTATTTGAGAAGGTCAATGTTACAGGACAGATTCCAATTTTGAAAAGAGTGAGGGTGGAAGACAGTTGGCCGTATCAGCCAAACTAACCCTGGAGATCACTAAGATGGCCAATAAAGGCCAGTGACATCATATATCTGTCACTTTATTTTATTTTCTTAGCCTACTATAGTATCATGAATTATAATATATCTAGACCAATAGCTCTGTTTTATTGACAATGTTTTGCCATTTTCAAGTATTTCTTATCTGACAATCTGCAATTGAATATGAACCCTATGTCTACAAAGAAACTGCTGTTTAAATTGTGAAATTCATTTCAAAAAAATCCTTAAATTCTCAGTTCAGTTTCTGGTATCATATATATTAGGTTACTGAAAAGTTTCAGATAAAATGATAACATTCATACACAGCTATGGATGTTCTAATTTTTGAGGCTGATAGACAACTTCCGTCTGTTTTTGGCAAACTTGGGAAAAAATAGAAATACCTCTAATTCTTCATTATTATCTTCTCCTCTTTCATATCCTCCAAGTACTTGCATTTCTGCAATATTTCTTCGACCTACATTTGCTTGTTCTCTTTGTCTGCTTCCTGATCCTCTTGATGACATTGAGCTTGAGGAACTTGGATCTCTAGGATTATTCGATGTTGGAAATGTAGGTCTACAGTATGGTAGAATATCCTCTGTGTAATGAAATATAATAAATGCATGTGAAAACAACTGCATGCTTTTATTCTTGTTTATCTGTCATTCTGAGTGGGGAAGTATCAGTGATTTTGAGGAATAAATGAGGTCATCTTATAAGCATAATGAATAATGCAACACTGTCTTTTTAAAACAAAAATAACAAGCCTCATTGTTTTCTTAGTACTGGCTGAAGATTTGGATTGATTCCACTCATCAGATTTTGTCCATCTCAAACTCACCTGGGACCCATATCACCAAAGGAGGTAAACCAAACAAAGAGTCAGACATGGCTTCCATTTCTATCATTAACTGTGTCATCTCATACTATTTTAGGCTTTAGTTTCTACTTTATAATTTTAAAAAAGCGATAATAGAATCTATATCTAGAGTAGCTCCTAGTGTTGATATGAAAACAGATCAGATAGTGAAACCACTTTGTAAACTATAATAGTGCCGTTAGAAGGAACTGTTAGGAACCAGGTTTAGTCTCCTACTTGCAAAATAGATCCAAACCCTGGTTGACTTTCCAGACAGTGAGACTTGAACCTTCATTTCCACATCATACATACAATGTGGAGCTTTGAACCTCAGAAGTCTGTCATTGTTGATCGTTGATACTTAAAAAAAAAAAAAACCAAGCCACTCCAGTTAATTGTTGTTTCCTGAATGTCTATCCCTGTGCTGCTTTAAATGTGACATCACTTCTACTGATGCATCATGCATTTCCAAAGTCTGTCCACTCTACCCTTTGGTCACCAAATACACACACACACACATATATATATATATATATATATGTATCACCAACCCCTCTAACATTTTGTTTTCTTCCCCTGAAAGCTCCTTCTCTATCCACATAGACTGAATGATACTTATTTTCATGAAGTTTCCAGGGATGTTCTCTCTAGTGCAAGGGTAAGGATTTGAAAGGTTTGTCTTTAGCTCACCTATACCAGTTCTAAATCATTGCTCCTCTATTCTTCTCCAGAAATATTCTTTACTTGTGATGCCCAAGGCAGAAATATTCTTTACTTGTGAAGCCAGTAGAGTCCTCATTGGTAGCACCTTGTTTCTTCCAACCCTTTCAGTTCAACTTTCACCCCAGTGACAGTTTTGATATGCAGGAGCTTTACTGTCCAAGAGGATGACTACCCCTGGAACCTCACTTCTCACTTCTTACTGCTCCTGTGACCTTCATCTTCTGTCCCTGTTTCATCAACTTCTTTTCTCTGTTTTAACTTTAGTTTTTTCAAACTACAATATGATAAAATCCCTCTTGCTAAAAACTCTACCCTTAAACAAGTAATCTACATGAATGAACACTTTCTTTCCTCACTTCTCACCCATGTTTCTTGAAAAGCAAATTGGACTCAATGTTGGTCTCATAACACCAGTTCACTCAACATCCCGTTGTCACCTATTTATGGCCACATTACTACTAAGAAACTGAGAAAATTAATAAAGCTAATCACGTTTCAGTCTCTACATCTTTGGACTTATTACTGCCCTTAATCAGTCTAAACATTACCACTGTCTTAGCTTTTACTTCTCTTTCCTTCTTGTCCAATCTTTATCAACTTTGTACATAAAACACCTAATACATGTTGATGCCTTGTAAGTTTCTATTTTTAGTACAATGTGTGGGTGTGTCTGGACGTGTGATACCTTCACCCTGGTGATGTCATCCACTCTCACAGATAGTAAACCTTTTTTAGGCTATAACTATCATGGGGGCAAGTACTGATTTTCTGCTCACATGCTGTAAACTCCCAGACTGTCATATGACAAGTCATCAGTGAATATATTTGAGTGAATGGGTGCAAGCATTTAGTAACTATATTCATCATGATAAATCATGAACTTATACTTTCAATTTCTGAACTACGTGCAGAACCGAAGACTCCAGCCCAACTAAATTCCTTCTTTTGAGAAACTCTCAAACTCAGCCCGTTGAACTTTGTCTCCATCATGCCCACTGTCCTGAAATTTCCTCCCACTCCGTTACATCTAATGACATCAGTAATCGCTAAGCTATGCAAGATAAACAATCAGAATTTTTTAGGTTCATTCCTCTACTTCAATATCCTTTCCATATCGATCTAATGTATCCTGTCCATATATTCAAATATGCAAGATCTTCAAGAAGTTCATGGAAAAATTAATTCAAAATATGAGTTTGTTTTGCTATAAACAATTTCAATGCTTGCAAGGTTTTTCATAGTATATATCTCCATGAACATTTTGAAGACCATTTATGGATGAACTTCAAAACAATTTTGCACTAAAATAAACATCTTTTAATTCTAATTTCCATGAGTTTTTTGAAGCAAAAAACTTACCTACAACGGTAAGGCTGATTTTGACACTGAAAAAGTTTTTTGAATTTTCTAAGTCATGTATCTCTGCTTCTGTAGCCTGGTTTATATTCTTACATCTCTTGTCTCGGTATCACAAACATCAATATGTCTTTTGCCTCTGCAGCTATTCCTCTCTAAACTGTCAAACGCAGTTACTGTCCTCTTGGATGACCTACAGGTTCCTTCATGACATAAACCTACACTTATTTCAAGAGCTTCATCTTTGATCACCTTAATTAGCCTGTAATACTAAATGTATCACAGTCTGTTAAAGGGATCCAGTAGATTTTTATGCTGACTTCTCCATCTAAATGATGTACCCTTTCTACCTGAGCTAAATTTCACCCATCCTTAAACACTCAGTTTATGTGTCAGTTCTACCAGTAAAGATCAAGAAATATAAGACATGGTTCCTACAGTGCATCTCATAAAACATTGAGCTAACTGTCCCTCTTCTGGACTCTCAAGTATTCTGGCACCTTGACTAGATCCCAGTGGAAAGAACAGGTCATCAAAGAAGGAGGTACCTTTCTCTGAAGGGAGGAGAGAACTTCCACTCTGACTAGGACCTTGTCTAAATATGATCAGAGTTGGTGAACTCAAAAGGCTTCCATAGCCTTGGCAACTCATGACAAGAGCCTAGGGTGATTACTGATGCCATAAACAAGAGTGTCAATTTGTTAAGTCAACAACAGGAGTCACTGTGCACTTACTCCTCATGTAGGATCTCTGTCCTTAAGGTGCTGTACATTGTGATTTAATGCTATAACTAGTACTCAAACAGTATTTTTCACTTTGTGTTTCTATGTGGGTGCAAACTGTTGAAATCTTTACTTAATATATGCTAAACTGATCTTCTGTATATAAAGAGAATTGAAAATGAATCTTGATGTGAATGGAAGGGGAGAGGGAGCGGGAAAGGGGAGGGTTGCAGGTGGGAGGGAAGTTATGGGGGGGGAAGCCATTGTAATCCATAAGCTGTACTTTGGAAATTTATATTCATTAAATAAAAGTTAAAAAAAAAGAAAAAGAAAATACCTGTGAATCTGTAGATCCGATCCTCTCCTCTCCTCTCCTCTTCCCTCTCCTCTCCTCTCCTCTTCCCTCTCCTCTCCTCCCCCCACCCCACCCTGCTCCCCGAATGTCCTTTAGGTCAAGTTTCATGCATACACTAAATCTCAGGACTTATTACAATGCTTGATAACACAATAGGTGTTTGATATATGTAGAAATAAATTGAGCTGAAGTAAATGTCAGCAAAAAGATCAGAGTCTAGAAGACCACTTTTGTTAATTAAAAATAACCATTCATTATACATGCAAATCAGTGTGCCTCTTTCATTATAAATAATGCAAACTGAACTGTGAGGATGAAAACTACAGCAATGCATAGAAATGATAATTTAATGACAGACACAGGGTTATGGTTTAAATAAGAATTTGGGAATACAAGGTATACAATAACTGCTAAGCATATCTCAGTGTCGTCCAAAGAACAGGGTTACTTGTTTTTAGATTAATGGGTCCAGTCTTAGTTTTTTTTAGTCACAAATATTTTTATAACATAAAAGACACCATACTAAATTTCTGAAGATTGATCTAAAATAAATTTCACCTATTTGTGATTCTTTAATACCCAGATTCTCATAATTTTCTATAATCTTCTTCTGACTAAGTCTATCTACTTTGGAGGCAGACTATTTATGAACAGGACATTGGTCCATATTTCTGGTCAGATAGAAACTTCATAATTTATACCATGACATTCTATTTATGAATCAATATTTGGAGTGTGGTCACCATGAGTCAAAAGTTCAGAGCCAGATCAACTTTTATTTAATTGAGCAAATAAGCTAATAGATTTGCAAACTTTGTGTTGTGGTGATGTCACCAAGGACTCTGTGTTCACACAGTGGAGGTATCGGTCTGAAACGTACATTCTACTCATGACTTCCCTGTTGAGTATATGCCTGGATTAGTTCAGCCTTCAGTCACAGAAAAAAGTGAATCTGCCTCCAGGTTGAAAGAGTATGTTGATGATCAGATGCACATAATAAACAGAACAATGCATTGATGCCAATTCTTACCACCAAACTGTATCTATTCAAATACAGTGATTTTCATTACTATCACTCTTTCTGACTTCTTCATAAATAATCTTCATTTTCTTGTATTTCTTTTTCTGAAATGTTGTTGAGAATAGGAAGAGAATTATCATTCCTCAAAGGAGGGGTGGGTGCTATGGTGCAGTGGCTTAAGCCATTGCTTGGGACACCTATATCCCTTTTTTTTACTTCTTTTTTGATTTTTTGCTATCACCCACTGTTCATTCAGGAGCATATTGTTCAGTTCCATGAGTTTGCATATGTTCTTTTTTTAAATTTATTTAAAATGAATTTATCATGAAAACTCTGTATGAAAGAGTATGGATCCTGATTTAAAAAAAAAAAAGATGGAAATCATATTCCCATTAAGAGTTTGCATATGTTCTAAAGATTACTGAGTTGCTGATTTCCAGCTTAATTCCATTGTGGTCAGAGAAGATGATTTCAATTTTTTTTTTAATTTGTTGAGACTTGCTTTATGGCCTAGCCTGTGATCTATCCTACAGGAAGTTCCATGCACTGGTGAGAAGAATGTGTATTCTACAACTGTAGGATGAAAATTCTGTAGATATCCATTAGATCCACTTGGTCTACAGTGTTAACTGTTATTTCTTTAATTATTTTCTGTCCCTTGCTGAAAGTGGGGAACTAAAGTCCCCCAATACTATTTTTAGAAAGTTTTTTTAAGATTTATTTTATTTATTTGAAAGTCAGAGTTACACAGAGAGAGGAGAGGCAAATGACTGCAATAGTCAGAGCTGCGCCAATCTGAAGCCAGGAGCCAGGAGCCAGGAGATTCTTGAGGGGTCTCCCATATGGGTGCAGGGGCCCAAGGACTTGGGCCATCTTCTACTGCTTTCCCAGGTCATTGCAAAGAGCTGGATCAGAAGAGGATCAGCCAGGACTAGAATCAGCGCCCATATGGGAAGCCGGTGCTTCAGGCCAGGGCTTTAACCCACTGCACCACAGCGCTGGCCCCAACCCCCATTACTATTGTGTGGGGGTCTATGTCTCCCTTTAGATCCATTAACATTTCTTTTACATGGCAAGGTGTCCAGTAATTAGGTGCAAATACATTTATTATAGTTACATCTTCTTGTTGAATTGATCCCCTAGTCATTACATAGTGCCCTTCTTCATCTCTTTTAACAGTTTTTGTGTTAAAGTTTATTTTCTCTGATAATTAGGATGGCTACACCAACTCTTTTTTGGTTTTTGTTACCAACGAATATCTTTTCCCATTCTTTCACTATTCAGTCTGCATGTATCTTTGTTGGTGAGATGTGTTTCTTGTAGGCAACAATGAGATGGGTTTTGTTTTTTAATCCATTTGGCCAATCTGTATTATTTAACTGGAGAGTTGAGGCCATTTATATTCAAGGTGACTACTGATAAGTAATGACTTGGTCCTGCTGTTTTTCCTTATATATTCCTATTATTTACTTTGGATTTCCTTTGTACTTTTACTGGGAGATTTTCTGCCTTCACCTTCTTTCATAGTGATGACCATGTTCTGTGTTTCTAAATGTAGCACATCCTTACGCATCTTTTAGTGGTGACAAATTCTTTCAATTTCTGTTTGCAATGGAAGGTCTTTATTTCACCATCATTCATAAATGAGAGCTTTGCAGGGTACAGTATTGTGTGTTGACAGATTTTTTTTTTTCTCTTAAGACTTGGAATATATCTCGCCATTCTCTCCCAGCCTGTAGGGTTTCTGATGAGAAGTCAGCTGTGAGTCTAATTGGAGATCCTCTGAAAGTAATCTGGCATTTCTGTCATGCACATTTTAGAATCTTTTCTTTATGTTTTACTGTGGAGAGTTTGACTACAATTTGTCATGATGAGGATCTTTTCTGGTCATGTCTATTAGGAGTTCTATGTATTTCTTGTACTTAAACATCCCTTTTTTCTCCAAATTAGGGAATTATCTATAATTATTTCACTAAAAAAGCCTTCAAATTCATTCTCTCTTTCCATGACTTCAGGAATTCGTATACTTGTATGTTGGGTCATTTGATAGTATCTCATAAATCTCTGATACTGTTATTCAGTTTTCTAATTTCTTCTTCTTCTTTAGTTTTTGGTCTGGCTATAAAACTTTCAGCCATTTGTCTTGTAACTCAGATATTCTTTCTCTGCCTCACTGAGTCTATTGTTTTATTTGATCTATTGAATTCTTCATTTCCTATACTTCATTCTGATTTCTCTTTAAATCTCAATTTCATGCGAAAAATGTTCATTCGTGTCATCCATGGATTTCTTCAATTCGTGGATTTGCTCCTGATTACTTCTAAGTAATCCTACGATCAATTTTTTGAATTCCATTTCTGGCATTTCTCCAATTTCTTTTTTTCACATTCTAGTATTGAAGTGTTGTTGTGTTCCTTTGCAGGAGTCTTGTTGTCTTCCTTATTATTGTTTCTTGAACTACTGCATTTATTTTTAGACATTTGTGGAGATACTTGTTGGTCTTTTTTGTTGTTGTTGTTGTTCCTGTGATGGTTTTTATCTTTGGACTATACCTTGGTGGATTAGTGGAATGTCTGCTCTTTCAGTGAATACCCTGTGTGTGCTGGGTGTGGCCAGGGAACTCTTCAGTGCTCCAAGGTGAGGGGAGTGTCCAGGATGACACCCAAATTGGGCATGGTAAATCTCCTTATTTTTTTTTTTTAGAGGGAAGGTTTATTCTTCTCTGTTGGCATAGTCTCACACTGATCTCCCTTCCTCCAAGGAGACCAGTGCCTGCTCACTAGCCCCAGTGGGAATAATATTCATTCATGCTTCCACAAGAACAATGCAAAGGATCCATGCAGTCCTTGATTGATATGAGCATGGATCCTGCAGCAATGACCCTCAACAGGGAATCAAGGAGCCCTGAGCAAGTGGAGCCACCCACTGTGACTACCCAAAGACCCAGCCACACCCTGTGCCCTCCCACACAGCCACAGTATTTTCACAGTCCCGGCACACAAAGCTCCCACAGTCACGAGCACCTAGCCCTGTCAACTCTCCCAGTCAGACTCAACCATCTCCTCTTGGCCGTTTTCTGGGCACGTGGACATAAACTGGAGCAGCTCTCTTGACTAGTTACAGGATGCTGGTGCTGGGTGGTTGGGGAGAAATGGCCCCTTTTTTTTTCTCTAGGTTGGTATGTATACTGTCCCCTACTTGGTTCCAAGCTGGACTCATGCCAGGCTCTTCCTGCAGCTTTATCACCAGTGGTTTGGGTCGCTGCAGTCTGCTCTCACCTCATTCTCCAAAGCTGGTGCTGAGGGTCCTGAGCTGGGCACGTCCACACTCTCCATTTAAACCCACAGTGTCCAATTTGTGTGGAATTTCCCTTGCCATTTTCTCCCTACTTCTTCCCTGAGATTGCACTCTCTCCTTGCTTTTCCCAACTATCTTTCCCTAGACTAGAGCAATAAGTTCCCTCCCTATTCTGCCATCTTGGTGTCTCCTTTGTAATGCCCCAGTCTTTTCCATTTGAATGAACCAATTTCCTAGTTTTATCTTTTACCAATTGTTCCTGGACTCAAGCATCCTATTTATCAGTCAAATTGGGAACCATTTTCTCTATACTAATTTTTATAATTTCATATATTTTTCTAAACATATTTCCCTTACCCAATATCTCCTTGTCCCTATTTAAATTTTTGAAATCATGTTCCCTTTAAAATCCAACTGAAGTGGCACTTCTCTAGGAAGCCTTGTATAATGCCACATATTGGAATGAACTGTATCACACTTAGTTGGGTATGTGCCAGTTAGAAAGCAAACATCACTTTTATATGGTTCTTTAGTGCATCATTGTGTGTCCTGTGAATACATATTCAACTCATATATATTTGTTGCTTGACTATGTCAGTACCTTGGATGAGATGAGTCTTTGCTGGTGGAAGATCTCGTTTTGCTCCCTTGTTTCCTCGTCCTTTCCCATCATTCTGCTGTTCCTGTGCTTCTCTGGGATCCCCTGGATTTGTTCGCATATCAGCCACTTGTCTTCCATCCAACACTTCTCTCCCCTTGTAGCTGCCTCCTTTTCTATCTGACGATCTGTCTGCTCTTGCTTCTACAGAAGGGAGTTTTGGCACCATTACAGGTCGTACCTCCAGTTGTGCCTTGGATTGGACAGTGGGTGACTTTATAGCAGGTGGTGGCACTGGAGGAGGTGGAAGATCTAAAAAGGAATAGTTGAAATACTTTAAATTCTGCCAGTGATAAAATAATCAAATGTTATAGTTATCATTGGAGTCACATTTGTGAGATGGCATCCTACATGAAACAAAACAATTAAAGGCAACCAAGAAATAAGAAGAACAATGTTTTAACACATTCTTAGTATCAAAATACAGATGTATAATAGGTAGGTGTACACAAAATCAGAATTTCAAGAGAGATCAAAACCAGACATACAGAGATTTGGTAATTATTAGCATGGCTATGTTTTTAGTCCATATCTTTAGAAATTGTAATACTTTCACATTTGAAGAAAAATGTATAAATGTTAGGATGAATCAATTAAAAGGCATTTATACAATGCCCATTAAATGCTTGGTATTATAAAATTTGCTTTTAGATGTAAAAACTAAATATACATTTACATGGTTAAAAATTCGTAATTACAAGGGGCTTACACTTGAAAGTACAACCTCTGGTAGCTTCTACCTCCGTTTCAAATCCTCAGTATTGATTATATGAGATAATCAGTTTGAATGGTTTCCTATACATCATCTTTTCTTTCTTGAAATTCTTGCTTTATCTTCTTATGTGAGAGGCAGTTTTTGGGGAGGGGGAGAGAATGAGAGAGAGAGAGAAAGGAACCTCCCATCCGCTGATTCTCAGATGCCTGTGACAACTGTGGCTGGACCAGGTCTGGACTGGGGCTGAGCCAGGGCTAGAGTCAGCAGCAGCCTGGGACTTCAGTTCACCCACAGGAGGGGCAAGAACCCAATAATTTGAGCCTCCCAGGGTGTGCACTGGCATGAAGCTGAAGTCAGGAGCCAGAATTGAGAATTAAACCTAGGCACTGCAATGTGGAACACAGGTGTGTTGACTGCCAGGCTAAATATCCTGTTCTAGAGATCATTCTTGACATTATTTATGTGCATAAAGCAGATCTGCCAAGCTGCACAGCTCCAAGGAGAATCACTCTGGTCAAGGAATATGTAAAATGGCCACACCTGGTTCTGCATATAGCACCTGACTGCCCATTCATATGTGGTAGATTGATAAAAGGTCTAAGACAGTATACAGCCTTCCTTATTTATTAACATAAACAGACTGTACTTTTTTTTTCAGCTGTGTAGTTGTACAAAGGTACTAGAAGTCCTTGGGTTTTCTTTAAAAGTAGAAAGCTTGAGTTGTCATCTCACTACCAGCTGTTTTGCTCAGGAACCCTTTATAAAAAGTGATCAATTCGTCATCCTGGCTGTGACTGTCTACAAGTGCAAAAAGGCGAGGGCAGGGCCCAGCAGGGAGGAGAGCTCCCTACAGAACATCACCTGAACGAGCACCGCTGGGGGTGCCAGCTGCTGCCGATCTGTGTTGCACTGTGACCAAGGACATCCAAGAGAACAGGAGATAGAAAGACGAAAATGAGAATCTGAGAGCGTGAAGACCCTTGGGTTCAAAAAGCTCTTCCTGTGACCTGCTGTGGTAATTAGCACGGTGGCTTGGACATTGGCAGCAGTCACATTGGAGAGTGTAATGACTAGTGCAGCCAATCCCAGCGTGTTTCCGTGACTGTAACACTACAGCTCCTTTGGCTCGTGTCCTGCCTTCCGTGGTGCATGCTGTACTCCAGAAGAAGCCAGGTCAGCCAAGAACAAGCTAAGGAAGAAATGCCTTAAAGTAGCTTGGGTGGGCTTTGGGAGAACTTGAAAAGCTGACTTTGGGTGATGTGGGAAAAAGAAATGGAAATTGGGCCTACTTTTCTAGGTCTTTTCTGAACTCTGCCCTCTCGTGTGTTGGTGTTCTTTCTTTTCTTGGTGGAGTATTTTGAGAATTCAAGACAATTGGCAAACTTTTATATCCATGTGTGAAGTACAGGAGACTTCTATTTTGGACATCTCCCCAAAGTATGCATTACAGTTTATTACTTCAATTGACATAAGTGATGTTGAATTAAACATTCGACAGCTAATTATATTTTTATAAGACTGCTACATAAGCTACCTAGAGTTTATGATTTAAAGCACTTAAAACTTCTATGGTCAATATTGTATATATTTATGTAATTTTAAAAAAAAGGTTTGTATATGGGGATTTTTCCATTTATATGGATTCTGTTTATACATATTGACATAATTTATTTAATATACTTTTATATAAATAAAGGTGACTGGGATTTCTGAAAAAAAAAAAAAATACCTTGATCACTTAGTTGCATTTTGTTGTTGTAGGTTTTCATGGTTTCCCATGTTCTACAATCATATAAAGAGCTTACACATTTTAGCCAAAACAATGGTCAAAGTACAGCCAACAGCACTAATTTTCCCTATTCTACCAAACTAAAGATTTTTGTTTTGCAGCTTATATTGCCATTGTCACTAGTTCATGGTTTTCTTTCTTTGTCCACTATTTGAATGGATTTTTTGAAAAATAATACTTAGAAATAAGTAGTATGATGAAGGTCTTTGCACATCTGCTACTTGTTCAGTAAAGACAAACAGAGTTAGAAAACAAACTCTAAGAGTGGCCTACACCAAGACCCAAAGCAGAAGAGTTTAGGTTCACATTAAGGCTGAGACTGCAATAAGGGGAGAAGTTTGATTCAAAGCATCACTGGATGTAGAGGAAATGAAAGACTGTGTACTCATTTTTGCATTGTCTATTTCCTGTGAAATTAAACAGATTGCAAACTCAGGCTATCAGAGAGCAGATGACCAACACCTCTATCATCATTTCCCACAGTGCCTGAGTTTATCAGCTATCAGAATTGATGACTACCACTGTCATAAGATCATACAAACTGTTGAGATTATAAGGCTCTTTAGTCAACATTTATAAAGGATGTTCTATACAGGTGCTATCTACAACACAGGTAGAGAGGGGAAGAGAACTCAGGGGGTGATTTTAAGAACTATTTCTGTATTTAATTGTTACTGCATCTAGTTGACAATTAGAAGGGAATACTGAGAAGTTTGATTCCTATGTAAACAGATTGCTAAATAAATTCTTTTTTAGGTTTTATAAAATGATTATTAAGTCAAACCAGGGATTATCATAATAAAAATCCTACATTTCACAACACAGTAAGTATTGCAGCCAATTCATGCCCTGAGTAGTTCCAATTGGACTTAATAAATGGGATGGTGGACTGGTTGTATACATACATCTACATATTTTTTCTTTATGGGGGTGCTCCACAAAGTTCATGGATAATAGAATTAAAAGATGTTTATTTTGGTACAAAAATTTCAAATCCATCCATAGTTTTTTTGGTAATACACATTCCAAGGACTATTTAAAGACTGCCTACATAAACATGTTAACACTCATTCTTTATACAAGACTCTCCACATAACAGACTAGAACGCATGTCAAGTAACACAAGAACATGTGCATGCAGACAATTCTATCAGTACAGCATTTAATTGTGTGGGACCAGCTCTCTATTGACTTAACTGCTTAAAGTTCCAAGACCTTGTAGTTAATGATAAATCAAGTCAAAAATACCATAATTCCAAATAAGGTGGTGAATTTATAATTTATGAAAAGTAGGGCTGAAGAAATAACATGGATTTGGTTTTTAAATCAAGTATGTAAATGCAATGGAACTGCTGAAAAGAAGGGGTGTAAATAATCTATCAGAAAGTTCTAGAAATGCACTTGTTCTTTAACTCAGTAAGACTTCCACTGATAAATATTCATATATTTTAATTCAATCTCTCATCTGAACTAAACTTGTAAGCAGCAAATATGAAATAAATAACTAATTAGAGCATACAGCAAGCAGAATTCTGCTGTTCTCCTGGGACACCATGGGTATTTCTGAAGCCTTCTATTTTTCCACAGAGCCAGGGACGACCACAACACATGTGTTAGGGGCTGGTGTGTTGTGATTGGCTGGCGTGTGCACCCCGTCTCCATTCATATGTTGAAGTTCTAAATGCCAGTACATCAGACTGTGACTGTTATGTAGTCTTTAAAGCAGTAATTAAGCTAAAATGTGGCCATGAGGATGGACTGTAATACAACACGACGGGTGTCTTTGTAGCAGAGGCAATTAGGACAGATATACTTAGGAAAGACCAGCTGAAGATAAAGGGGGAAGAAACCAACCTTGCTGATTCCTTGATGTTGGACTTCCGGGCTCCTTGGTTCTGAGGAAACACCTTTCTGTGGTTTAAGCCCCAAGTCCCTGGTATTTCGTGAGGGCAGTGCTAGCAAACTAGTACAGGACTGATTGACAAGGATCATCAGAAACCACTCTCTATCAATTCAGACATAGTCACCAGTTTGTAACAAGTTTTTATTTACTTGAGAGGCACAAAGAGAGAGACAGCAAGACAGAATTCCCAAACACTGGTTCACTCCCTAATGGTCACAACATCTGGAGGGGGGCAAGACTGAAGCCAGGAGCTGGGATCACCATCCAGGCCTCCCATGTGGGAGGCAGGAACAATCATTTCAGCCATCACCTGCCTGCTCCCTAGGTCTGTACCAGCAGGAAGCAGGAATACATAGTAGGAGCCAAGAATCAAACCCAAAGACTCTGACATGAGGACATGGGTGCTTCACTCCAATTCTTTACATAGTTTACAAAAACTCTGCCAAGGAAATTGAAATCATAAAAAAGCAAAATTCAAAAAACGAAATGAAACAAAAACATGCAAACCCTCCATATCTTACTGATATGTTTAATTTACATTTTAACAACTGGTAGCTCTTTAAATTCTGCCTCTCCAACCTCTTCTCTCTTTTATTAAATTGTACACATTGTGTCTGCCACTGAGGTTCTTTATGAAATGGTCTGTGAATATTTTTTAATGCAGTGTAGAAATTTGAGCAAATAATTTCTGAGAAAATGACTCATTTCCATATTATAACCACTGCAATAAAGGGTAGGCCAATTTCTTTTATTTGGTTCATTTAAAAGGATCTGCACTTATATGATTTTAATTAATCAATATGGATTATGGTATAGGTACAAAGTAACATATAGTTTTGTTATGGTTTTCTTTTTTTGGACAGGAAGAGTTAGAGAGAGACAGAGAGAAAGGTCTTCCTTTTCCGTTGGTTCACCCCCAAAATGGCCGCTACGGCTGGAGCACTGCGCCAATCTGAAGCCAGGAGCCAGGTGCTTCCTCCTGGTCTCCCATTTGGGTGCAGGGCCCAAGGACTTGGGCCATCCTCCATTGCCTTCCCGGGCCACAGCAGAGAGCTAGACTGGAAGAGGAGCAACCGGGACAGAATCCGGCACCCCAACCGGAACTAGAACCTGGGGTGCCAGCGCCGCAGGCAGAGGATTAGCCTATTGAGTCGCGGTGCTGGCCTATGGTTTTCTTTTAATAGTAAGGATCCAGAATTAAATTAGACTTCTAAATGTAACAGGCCTAACTTGAAGGTGATTGGTTTCAATATGTTGCTAGGAAGTTAAAGCTGTAATTTAAAAATAGCTTTAATTAATTTGGGGCCAGCACTGTGGTACAGAAGGTTAAGCCTCTGCCTGTAATTCCAGCATCCCATATGGGTGCTGATTCAAATCCCAGTTGTTCCACTTCAAATCCAGTTACTTACTAATGAACCTAAGAAAGCAGTAGATGATGGACCAACTGCTTGGGCCCATACACCCATGTAGGAGCTCCCAGTGAAACTCCTGGCTCCTGGCTTTGAATTGGCCCATCTCTGGACATTGCAGCCATTTGGGGAGTGAACCAGTTGAGGAAAGATATCTCTCTCTCTCTCTCCTCTATACCTCTGCCTTTCAAATAAATAAATAAATCTTTAAAAATTAGTTTTATTCAACTCTCCATTTTATCTATTTTTTCACCTGAGAGAAAATAATTCCTGGCTTTTAAACTGCAGTGTGTATTGTGATAACTTTGCACGATCATTTGTGTGAAATGAAAAATGAAGAATCTGAATAATATTTGTTGTGAACTTTTTGGTTTTACAAATGTTTCAATATATGTCCTTGGTATTTCTGAAATTAAAAAAAAAAACTTCCATGCTTCATTATTCAATTTATAGTTATTATCCAAGGATTACTTAGAAATTAATTATTAAACACAGTGAAATAAGTACAGCAGAATGCAGGACCATAAATGTAGATAACAATTTTCAAGCATAGTGCAATTTATAACTGTGGTGCTATATTCTTTAACTTGGCATGTGTACATTAATTTAAAGCACTCTTTCAAAGCACTGTGTAATGCCAGACTCCCCTGCAAACACGCATAAATAAGAGATAGAAAGATCTACACAAAGCTGTAGGCCAGATTTTTCTCCCTGATGCATTCAAGCTAGATGTGTTTACATCCAGCATAATGTTTAGTCAGTTCTCCAGTTAGAAGCACTCTCTTCAAGATCATAAAAACTGATAAAACAGCAATAAAACATGTACAATGCCATTACAGGGGGTCCCATAAATGCACCATTGCTAGTAGAGTTTGGGGGATTTGCACCTAGTGTTTGTCCCTTCACAGATGCAACCATGCACAAAGCCACTGTAATAACCCTTAAAAATCAGATAATATTCTGACAGCTCAGTTTCACTGACAAAAGAGTCCTGGGCAGATGCCAGAGGGCCCAGGTGCCCTGTGTCATGCCAGTATTTAATGTGGTCTAATATTAAATAGATGCTGGTGAGAACAAACTACTCAGAATACAGTACAGATAACAGCATGGACAGCCACTCATTGCAAAATTACTTGTGCTCATCATGCTGTGAGCTTTGTATTAAATTTTTCTGTCAAGTGGCAGGAATCACAGGGAGAAGCACCTCAGAAAGCCCTCCTTGTAACCTTGGATAAGGATCTATAATATTAGGCTTTCATATGATAATGGCAAATAATGCCCTCTTTGAAAAATTGCTGACTGGTAATGAAAGTCCTAATCAGATTGTGGATGCCCAGGACCAGGAGGTGGGGAAACTCTGCCAGTGACACTCTTGTTCCCCACCCCATTAGCAAACTTGGAAAACTTGACTAGAAGGGTGAGTCTGAGAGAATTTATCTTACATGAATTTCCAACAGAGCCTGTGGGGTTGCTTTATAAAATGAGAAGGTGATGGTTTAATAAATGCTGGGCCACCGGAGGCACTTTCATTAAAGGCTTTCTCTAGGCAACATCAGGGTGTTTGGGTTGCCCTCCCATGCTCCCCGGGAACACAAGCACTACCTCTGTGAGCGTTGGCATTGCGTGTGAAGGCATGAAGAAAGATGATTCGATTTGCCTTTCAGGGCACCAGATAACACCACTCCAGCTAGAATTAACATTCCAACAAGTTTACTATCTTCAATTTGCATGCAAAATTGCAAAAAAATAAGGACACTTGGGAGGAAAAATCTGTTGAAAGTTATTCCTATCCCATTCATCTATAGCCAGGTCCATTTTCTTCAAACTCTACAGTATCCTTTCAACAACAATAAAGGTACACAGTGTTTGTAAATAAACTGCAAGGACTCAAGATGTTTGACAAGATGTGGAAGTCGATCTCTTCTGTAAGGAACATGACAGTGAAAATGAATTTTTAGTGTAATTTCTAACGTCAGCGGTTGCATTTTCTAGAGAGGCAGGGCACACAGGCGAGATTCATAGATGCTTTCATCCGTTTCAACGGACTTACCATCTGTGTAGGCTTCTCTGCGCAGATGTCCTGGCTGGTGTTTCTGTTTCTTGGCTGGTCTGGCTTTCTGCATTACAGCAGCACTCACGTTGCTGTCGGTAGACACAGGACTGGTAGGCCGCGGGCACTGAGATGCGTGAAAATGTCGGCGGCCTGAGGTAAGAGCAAAGAGCAGAGCCAAACTCAGCAGTGAATTTTAACCACCACAGGAACAACGAAAAATATTAAAACTGACACCATCTTTAAGAAAAAGAAACTAATCAAACCTAGCAAAGAATAGGCTTTTGGTTAATGTGGTTATCTATCTATCCGTCAAAGAAAATACCAAAACAAAACAAAACAAAAATGTTTTCAGGCTTTTTCTTTATTTTAAATACCACAGTAAAGTTCTGAAATCTGCCCTTTCAAAATTAATTATACCTATTTATTAAAGAGAAACACTCTCAACTATGTTTGCAACTAGCTTCACCGAAATGCTATTCCTGAACAAAACTATGAATCTACTCTTCGCATAATGCATTCAACGTTTATTGCTTTCTCTAGAGAAGCAAGAACCAGAGTGCTGCAGAAATGTGTGTTGTAAGAATAAAAGTACTAATCATATTCCTGTTTTAATTAAATATGTATTTGTGGCATTCTTTGAAGGCAGACTCTTCATATCGTAATATCTTCTGTTCGGCTGGTCCTAAATCGATTTAGGTCACATATCTGACTTTCCACAAATTACCTACCCCCTTTTTCTATTTCAAGATTTTTTAAGGTGCTGAATATCTGGGCAACACCTTGAAGACTTTTGTTCTTTTTGGTAGTGGTAGAGGTAGTTTGAGGTTATTTGCATTTACAGGTGCAATATCCCCAGGTACAAGTGCATTTAGCCATGGGACATTGACTTCAGCACTCTCAAGTTCTCTAGTCATCTCACATAGATGCTGTGTTACAACAGGTGCAATCAACATATTAACTCCCTAGTGGCACTGATCTTTTGCTTGACCTTTACTGTTTGCATTTTCTAGCAAATTCAGGCACAAATCCAGAACCTTCTATTACTCTACCAGGAACTTCAAATTAAAGCTAGACTATATGTCTTTTGTCTGTAACTAGGAGAAGTCACATATAGTGAAATCAACACGCTTAAAGACACTAACTGAAGCATATTAAATAACAGACATTAATGCAGCCAAGCGAGAAGCAATGTGATTGGATTATTCATTTATATTAACTTCAAGTCACATGATAGTACCATTATTTCCTGAAAACAGGCAGAGGCCAATGCATGTTCAGTTCATTATAATTATGAGTCAAAGAAAAACCAGAAGCGCCACTAAATTACAATATAATAAAATATTAAACCAAACTCTCCTTAGCCATGATGGAGACTATTACGATTAAAGTTACATGTCCATGAAAACAGAGAATTAGGGCTGAGACTGAACCCATTTTTCATTCTATTGTGTAAGATCATCTACTGTTCATAGACCCTGAGGCATAAGGGCATTTACAGATGAATTTTCAATGTTATTTCTATGTTTCGTTGGTTTAATGAACTGAAACATACCCTAAAGTGCAATCTGAATGCAATGGTTTGAGATGCTTAATTTCACTTACTTATTTTTATTTCACGAAGGATGAAAAAATAAGATACAAATGTTATATATAAAGCTAGATATTCTTTATCTATTAAGAAACGTAATTTAGTTTGCATATTTTATTACATTTACTAGCTACTGCAGAAAAGGATACTGGATTGAATTTCATAAAATACAGACCTGGCTAAAATAAATAATATACTTTATAGAAATAAGTTTAGAGATTGTAGATATATTTTCCTGAAAAACATTCTTGATAAATAATATATAGAGATGACTTCATGAGTTATATTATTTCTGGATATATTCTCTTTTGAAAGGCAGAGGGAGAGCCAAATAGAGGTCTCACATCCCACTGGTTCATTTCCCAAATGCTCACAGTGATCTGAGATGGGCCAGACCAAACCTGGGACTCAGGAACCCAATCTGGGTCACCTATACAGGAGGTGCTTGAGCCATCACCTGCTGCCTCACAGGGTGCACAGTAGCAGAAAACTGGAATCAGGAGGGAGCGGGGGCTTCAGAGTACAGTCGGGACTTGCACTGAAGCATTCCAAAATGGGATGCAGGTGTCCCAGGTGGCCTCTTAACCACTCGGCCAAATGCCTGCTCCTCAGAATATATTCCACACTAGTAGAAAATAACCAATCCTGGGGCCTGCGCTGTGGCACAGGTTAATCCTCCGTATGGGCGCCGGTTCTAGTCCCGGTTGCTCCACTTCCAATCCAGCTCTCTGCTGTGGTCTGGGAAAGCAGTGGAGGATGGCCCAAGTCCTTGGGCCCCTGCACCCATGTGGGAGACTAGGAAGAAGCTCCTGGCTCCTGGCTTCAGATTGGTGCAGTTCTGGCCGTTGCAGCCATTTGGAGAATGAACCAATGGAAGGAAGACCTTTCTCTCTGTTTCTCCCTCTCACTGTCTGTAACTCCACCTCTCAAATAAAATAAATCTTTAAAAAAATAGAAAAGAAAAGAATCAATCCTAGTATCTCAAGAGAATATGAAAAACTACCAAACTGATAGTGACTGAATGAAAAAAATATGGATTTGTTTCTTTCTCTAAAATATAGATTTTACAATATTTTATGCTATTCTTTTTATTTTCTTGGCTACAAGAAATACACATGCCCACAATATGTATATGAATGGATGTGTGTGCATATGTATCCATTTTATGTACACAAATGAAAAGTGTGTGAAAATACCAAATGCTTTCAATTTAAATTCTTTCTCATATTTTCTAAACAGGGTTGGGAGGAGAAAGAGACAAGTAAAAATATTTAAAACATAATAATAGATATATGTTAATTAAAAATGAACTATTGGCAATGAAACAGGAAAACAAAAAATACAGCAAGAATGTGAATTCATTTACTTTCCCAATAATGAAACATTTATGCTTGAAAATATACACATATTACAAACACCTTTCTACTTTGTCAATTAAATTAACATTCAAATTTGGGAAGACATGAAGACAGACAGGAGAAATAGCACAGTTTTCAATGGCTGAGTATCCTACCTGAATATTTACCTATTTCTCCTGGAGAATTCCTAATTAAATATGGTAAGTTATCACAATACATTTATTTATCTGGGTAACCTTCTGCATTAAAACAATAACAAAAACTTCCATTAGTTTATGCACACCTTGAAGAAATTATATAAATATGTGTAAAAGAAGTATGCATTTTTATTTGAATATGTGTAAGTATACACACTGGTACATGACTACTATACATACAGGTGAATGACTACCCCAAAAATGAGGACTTCCTTAGGTAGCCTCCTATCACTTCTATTATATAGAATTTTACATTAAAATAAGATGGGTGACTGTGAAAGTCTTTTCAAGAAAAAAAGAATAACTGGAGTCAGACGTATCCATGGACCTTGGTTTCCACAGGCAGCAAAGACAGTAAACACAGTGGCATCTACTAGCAGACACAAGATGATAGGAGATCATCAGCCACTAGCACACACAATACATTTTCTTTTCCAGTTTGGTGAAAACTGTATGGCTTACCGCTCGCGTCTTGCATTTGACGGCGTGCCACTTTTAGACCAGCATACTCTGCTGCCGCTGCGACTGCCTGGGCGAAATCAGCATCCGTGAAAAAGGAGCCGTCGGAAGAACTAACGCTGGAGCGCCCGCTGGATATGTTGTCCTCCTCGGACGCTGAACCCCAGCCATTGATCATGGAGCCAGTGACAGAGCTCTCGAGGTCCCCAACACTTGAGGCAGGGGTCTGCTCAAGACCACGTAACAAAAGCCTTCTGGTTTGCATCTTGGTGACTTCCATGTCGGCTTCATCTTCTTCCTCTTCTGGTGCATCCGTATCCATATCTGAGACAAGGGGTCCAGAAATGTAGCCATAGGTGTGTGGTGGGGATATCGGCCGTGGGGGAGGAGGAGGACTCACAGGCTGTCGTCTGCATGAAGATGAATAAACAGTGTGGCTTAACTCATTGTTTATGACACAAAAGGACAAGAAATTCACGTCTATGCACTTGAACTTTGCTTCAGTTGAGCTAATTTGTGTAGGAAAAAAACCTGGAAATCACCATCCATATGTCTATGTTTGATTTTTTTTTTTTTTTAGAATAGTATCTTATAACCAGAGACTTTCCTGGGCTACCTTTTGATTCAAGTTTAATAGAACTACACTCACCTATATATATATATATATATATATATATATTCCTATGTTTTAGCAGTTGGATTATATTCAATTAAAAAGAAGAAAGTAATGGTTATTTTGGGAACACACACCTATGTATTGGTCATAGAGTTTTAAATATTGTCAATAGTTAAGTACTAAGAAGACAATACACATCAAGCCTGAAATAGCTCCATAAATATCTATTCCCTTCACTTTCCATCATTGCCATTTCTACTATTCCAAGCAAATGGAACCATCCATCACCATAATAAAGAGGAGAATTTCATGAGATTAAAAAAAGCTATATATCCAGCATATCACACAATATTCTTTAGTTTTATTCTATTAAAAAGACTATGGTAGTCAAGATTTACTGATTTACTCAAGAGTTTCACAAAATTTTATTAGCTATCTTAAACTCTCTTGCTTTAACTACTGTTGTCATCTACCTGTTTAACAAAATGTTTAATGGTAGTTTCCTGATGTCCTACAACTAGTTAAGGATCAAAGTTGAGTACAAAATGAAGCAGCATCCAACAGTCCAAGTTCACAGAGTTTCCAATGACTGCTTTCAATCATATTTTCACAGTCTTGTTGAACAGCACTAGTTAAGAAACAATAAGATGACTGAGAAGGGAGACAGCATTTGCATTCAGAGTAAAGCAAGGTTTGTGGAAAGAAGCTGTTCTTGAGAGGAGACTCCTATGAGAATACATCCTTCAGTATCCAGGGTGGATCAGGTCCAGAGCCCCCCTGAAAAGCCCTCCTTGATCCATTCTCTTATGTAATATGGCAGGGTAGTAGCATATAACTTAACATATGTGCTTCTGTATACTTTCAATCATTTATTAATTAATTATTTATAATTTAATAAGTATTTAAATTAATGAGTAGTTTCTTCAAATAATTAACAGAATGTAAATGCTACACAAAAGGTTGTTATACTTGTTTAAGGAATAATGAAGAAAATTCTGTACATGTTCAAACATCATTTTTTTCCCAAATACTTTTAATCCACAGTTGGTTGAATCACTAGATGTGGAACTCACGGATATAGAGTATGACTGTTTTTGTTTTTGTTTTTTTTTTTTTTGACAGGCAGAGTGGACAGTGAGAGAGAGAGAGACAGAGAGAAAGGTCTTCCTTTGCCGTTGGTTCACCCTCCAATGGCCGCCGCGGCCAGCGCGATGCGACCGGCGCACCGCGCTGATCCGATGGCAGGAGCCAGGAGCCAGGTGCTTTTCCTGGTCTCCCATGGGGTGCAGGGCCCAAGCACCTGGGCCATCCTCCACTGCACTCCCGGGCCACAGCAGAGGGCTGGCCTGGAAGAGGGGCAACCGGGACAGAATCCGGCGCCCCGACCGGGACTAGAACCCGGTGTGCTGGCGCCGCTAGGCGGAGGATTAGCCTAGTGAGCCGCGGCGCCGGCGGATATAGAGTATGACTGTAATCCCTCAATTAGCAGAACGCCTGCCAAAAGGGAAGACAAAAAATGACGTTGATTGGAGTACCAGCTAGTTGAAATTTGATTCCCAATGTAACTGCGCTGAGAGAGGTGGGGACTTCCATTTCTCTCCTCACAGAAGCTGATCTTTCATCTCTTCCCTCAACAGAAGCTGAAAACTTCCCACACTCCAGGACTATGAGACAAAATTAATCTCTATTATTTACAAATCACTGAGTCTCGGGTTTTCTATTACAGCAACAGGAAGTAGACTAAGTCAGTGATCTGCTCAAAAGTCTCAATACTCTAAGCAAGGTTAAAAACATGATGTGGGGGTGGGCACTGTGGTGTTGTGGTAAAACCGCCACCTGCAGTGCCGGCATACCATGTGGGCACCAGTAACAGTCCCGGCTGCTCCACTTCCAATCCAGCTATCTGCTATGGCCTTGGAAAACAGTGAAACTTAACCCAAGTCTTTGTCCCTGCACCCGCATGGGAGATCCAGAAGAAGCTCCTGGCTTCAGATTAGCTCAGCTCTGGCCATTACGGCCATTTGGGGGCTGAACTAGTGGATGGAGAAATTCTCTCTCTCTCTCTCTCTCTCTCTCTCTCTGGCTCTACATCTCTGTAACTCTGCCTTTCAAATAAATAAAAAAATCTTTAAAAAAAATGAGGAAATGATGTAAAGGAAGACAAAAATATGGAGGGGTCATGACAATAACTCAACAAAATGTTGCACCCTGGAGACATAAAGTGGATAGCCCGCTAAGTTGAGCACTGATGGAGGTAGTTGAGATGAGGACCGAGTGTTATCTGTACTCTCCACAGATAGGGAAGCTAGGAAAAATAGGGCATGTATGGAAATGTCTTAGAGGCCACTGAAGATACTGCTGAATCAAAGACTACACAGGCCTGGAGATGCTGCCCAGAACTAGGACCCTCATCAGTGAGGGAAGTTGGTGCTAGTGCCCCTACCCTTACTCCATGAGACTCATAGAGAACTGAATAGTCATTAGAGGTAATTAAGGAGAAGAGTGGTTCTTTGTCTGCTTTGCCTGATTTTTTTGCTACTTCTTTGGTTTAGTATCTAGAAAAGGCGGGAGGAGGGTAAGGGTGGAAGATGTCCCCTTCTCCCTGCCACCGCCACCACCACCACCAGACAGTACATTCTGCAAGAGATGACTGAGAATGCATAATTAACCTTGTAAATCAACAGGACTGGAAAGCAAGCAAACAAACCAAATCTTAGGACTTAACTAAGGTCAAAACCATACAGCTTCTGTGAGATCCTTACTATAGAGAGGGAAATTAAGTTCAACATGGCAGTTTTTAATGTCTCAGGAGATATCTCAAAAAAACTGTTTTCTGTGTTTTACTCCAATGAATAAATAAACTTGTTTCATTAATGCAAGTGGAAAACATCACAAATTATTAAAATACTACAATTAAACAATTAAATCATTTAATTCTCATGATATTTGAGTTGCCTTTTTTTTTGAGTGAGAGACAGAGACACACACAGAAGGATATCCCACCACTGGTTCACTCCTCAGATGCCTGCAATAGCTAGGGCTGAGCAAGAAGATTAGAAAAAACCCAGGTCTCTCAATGCCTGACAGGGACTCAACTTCTTGCGTCATTACCTGTTGCCTCCCAGGTTGTACATTAGCATGAAGCTGTAATTGGGAGTGAAGCTGAGACTTGAACCCAAACATTCCAATATGGGATAAGAGCAAACCAACCAGTAACCACTGTACCAAACAGACATACCACAGAGCAGTTTTAATCAAAACAGCATGATAGTGGCCAAATAATAGAACATGTAGACCAATGAAACAGAATAAAAATGCCATAAATCAATCCATGCATCTGCAACCATCTTATCTTTGGCAAAGGAAGTAAAATCAAACCTTGAGTTACTTTATAAATTATTATTTTACACCCAAGGTTATTGAAATTCAGAATAATTAAGGACCTTCCTAAAATAGTATATCTAGTTTGTGTCAAATGCAAAATTTAAATTTAATTTTATTTCCACAGCTATGACCTTCCTTCTAGGATACACACATATTCGGAGACATAAGTATATATTACTATATATATGTATATATATACATATGATAGGAGAAATATATGCTGCATACACACTATATTATATTGTGAGTACATATACATAAACACATGTAAGTATATATAATTATATGTGTATTTATATACATTTACATACACAGAATTGTCTAACATACTGTATTATTTTTCATTTCTGGGTGGCTTTTAATGTGTTTGTGTGTGGCACTAGAAGACATATAAAAAAATGTGCCAATGCTGAAGTTATTTAGGGGATTAAAATGGATAATTGCTTCAATATGGAGTGTGTTACACACATAGGAGAAAAGCCATTGTTTAATTTGGAATGCAATAAAATACCATACTTAAAAGTTAATTTACAGCATTTTTCACCATGCACATCCAAAATACCACAAGAAACTCCTTTTTTAAAAGACATATTAAGACTTATTAGCTCAAAGGGGACTGTTTTGACCATCAGTAAAGGGATGTAGAATAGCAACTTCACTATGAAAGGATTCCAAGATTGTTGTGTTTGGATAATTCACGTTCTGTAGAGTAAAAATATCTTCATGTTAAACAAGGGCTGGCTTTTAACTACTACCACCCTGTGCAAAAGCTGAGGAAACACAGAAAAATTTATTCAAACCATCTGTAAATAAGGCAAGCCCAGAGAATGTGTGATAAACATGTACAGTTTGAAATATGTAATATATTCTATTTGAAAACAAAAGCTATTTCAAGATGCTGCATTCAAGTGGGACTTGTGGCAAATGAACCTCCACCCTCTAAAATTCTGCCCCTGAGGGGCTTCAACGACTTCTGAAATAACGTACAAGCATATGACTGTGGATCACAGCACTCTAGGCTCCCGCAAAAATGATGCCTTCATAAACATGTTCAAGAGAAAAAGGGAATGCTACCATTAATTTATGAAAGCAGGTGTTGATACAATGCACCATATAGCATTTACAGGCAGAAGACAAAAGGGGATTATCCACCCATAACTTGGAGCTTTTTTTTTTCCTAACACTGATACAGAGTCAATTCATTGTATAATGAACTATTATCCAGTTTGTAAACAGACAAGATATTAATTTACCTTTGCTATCTCGTTTCTTTTCTTTCCAACTACATCCTATTTAATTTGACTGTTTTAATAGAATATCAGTAAATTCTGTATTCCATACAGGAAAATTAGTTTTATTTTTCAAGAGTTTTTTTTTTTTTTTTTTTTTTACTTTATACCAACTGCAGCAAGCTCATGAGTACCAGATATTTTTTGAAACAATGTATGCTAAATTATATTATTTAATCTAATTATATTATTTTCATAGTTGCCTGAAAAAAAAGAGAAAAAGGGTCCTTTTATGTTTTTCACTATTTCCTTAGTTTTAGAAAAAAGTGAAATGTCCTAGAAATTCATTAAAATGTTAAATATAACGTATTCATAGTAATGCAAGTTCTTAATGCCTATCTAATTAATATTACAATGTTATAATGGTTTTAGACCAGTAATTTTAAAGTTAATATAACACTACCTTTTAAATGCCCTTAACCCATAAGCATAAATGTGATAAATGTATTTATTCTGCAAACATTTACTCTGTGCGTACTCAAACTCTCTGGTAGATTTTGAGACCAAAGAGATCACAAGCAATAACTATTTAGGAAACGTGTTATACTCTAAGACATGCAAGGACTCAACCCTAAGGCACCCTTATTAATACCACCTAACTACATATCTTGCCACATCAGACTGTATTTTTCTAAATGTCCATAGAGTAGCTTCTATTCTAAATACTCTCCTCAAGTAAGAACTTGCAATTTCCCCATCAAGGGAGGCAGTTTAGTGCTATGCACTTGAACTTGAAGGGAGCCTGTGACTGCTTCAACCAGTAGAATGTGGTAGAAGTAAGACAGTGACCCAACTCCAAGTCAGACTCTTCACTGGCCTGGGAGCTGCTTCTTCCTGACTTCTTGGAGGCCTGGTTCCAGGTAAGGAGCACCACTACTCTGCCACTCCATGTTAGGAGAAATGCTAGCTGTTTTGTCAGGTCTAAAGAAGGGGACTCTGTGAGAAAAGAGGCCAGGGGCTCTGTGACATAAGATAGATGGCAGAAGAAAGTAACTTCAAAAAGCATCCCCCAGCCCCAAACATCCAGGCAAATTGTGGATCGGAGATTACTGCCCCAATTCATCCTTTCAGAATTCTTTACTCATGGGATTTTGAATTAAATAAAACGGTTCTTTAGTAGCTTGATAACACAGCAGTACGAACTGGAACTCGGGCACTGTGTTAGGAATTTAGTTAAATAAAATATATATGGCCTTTGTCTGAAGGGGCTTGTAGCCCAGTGGAGAGGACTAACAACTAAGAAAGCACACTTTGAAAATGCAGTGTGAAGTGTCATGACAGACAACATGCATTGTGGGAGCACATGAAAGTGGCTCTTATTCCAGGGTAAGGATCTCAGGAAAAGATCCTGGAAGAATCAGCCCTTTAATCTTGCATTTAAAGGATACAGAGGTGTCAGCTCCAAAAAGAGAGGGGGTGATGGTATTACGGGAAGATGAGACAGCATATGCAAAGATGTTGAGGTGAGCAAGAAGCATGCTCATTCCAGGAACTGGAAGAAACTGAGAGTGAAAACAACACAGACAGTGATGGGGGAGTGGCGATGGGTAAGCTCAGAGAGGCACACAGGGTCAGATCACAAAGGGCCTTGATTGCTACATTAAGGAGTCTTGCCTTTATTTTAAGGGAAATGGGAAGTCATTGAGAAATTTAAACAGTGGAAAGACTTGATCAGCATTGCATTTATGAAAATGCCTCAGCACAGTCCACAGCAATGGATTAGACTGAAGAAAGGGCAAGGCTAAAGGCAACAGGAGCACTTAGCTGAATATTACTGTAATGCAGGCGAGAGAAAATGGCTGTCGGAACCTGGAAAGTGCATTTATGGCTGGAGTTACATGTGCCATTCAGAAGGATAGTGAAGCAGTAAAGATCTGCGGGAACAAGTACTTGGATATTTGAGTCTACAGCTCTGGAATGAGATCTGTAGAGAAATAGCAATCTAACTCTAATGAGTGCATCATTAGAGAAGTGGCAGGATGATACGAAACAGAACTCATCCACCAATGTAGCAGGTATTCAAATGGGTCAAGGGATACAGAAGAGGCTTTGTTCCAGAACCTAACTAAAGATCAAAGTCACAACATTGTATATAATGTCAAAAAGATGTTCATAGCACACATAGTCAACACTGGGGGAACTGGTTAAAAGAATCACAGTACACACTTAATATATGTCTAAATAAAAAAATTATCAATATAGAAAAATGTACAGGGTCAGTGAAAAGAGTGGTTTGTAAAATAACATTGGCATATCAAAAACTCAAGCACTGTGAATATATATATATATATATATATATATATATATATAAAGAGAAAGAACTGAAAGATATTTACTCTAAGATCGCAACTGTGTCTGTTTTTGAATATATAGGTCATTGGCAAGTTTATATTTTCCACTTTGTTTATACGTAATTTCAAACTTTTTATATTAAACATATAGAACACACATTCATTATAAAGACAGTAAAAGGGTTTTAAAATTATTTATTTATTAACAGGCCAGAAAGAGAGACAGAAACACAGATACAGAAAAGCAAGCCTCCATTCATTGGTTCACTACCCAAAGGCCCACAATGGCCAGGGTCAGCTGAGAACTCAGCCCAAGTTCCCCATGTGAGTGGTCTGGACCCAAATATTCTAGCCATCACCACTGCCTCCCAAGGTCTACATTAGCAGGAAGCTGGACTTAGGAGTTGGAGCTGCAGATGTGACCCAAATGTTCTGATGTAGGATGTGGGCATCTTAATTGTTAGGCAAAAGGTCAACTCCTGAGAGGTTTTTTGTTTTGTTTTATTTTGTTTTTTAATGGGCATTCATCTACTTTTTACTAGTGCCAGTGTTATTTCCAGCAATAATCCTGGAAATAAAACTAATAATACCCTTACAGTTGAAAATCCATTTTGTGAAAGGCTGAACATTGACAAATTGGTTGCAAGTGCAAGTAGTTAATGTATTTCCCAATTATATATGTCTACCTCAAGTTCATATAAGTATTAATCACTCTAAAACAGTTGCAGGTAGGTCAACTTCAAATTTTACTGTACTATTAAATGCCACTCATCAATTACTTACTGAAGAAAGCTCTGTAGAGCTCAAAAACATAATGAGCTCTGTCCTCAAAGAGCTTGTCATTTAAACGGCAGGACAAGAAATACAAATAGCAAATTCTAATGCATCAAGAAAACTGACTTGCGTGGCAACAGGCATATAAATGTAAATATGGTTGATTTTTGCCAACCAGAGGAAATCTTCACAGAGTGAACACATTTGAGCGGGGCTTGGAAAGATGGGGAATTCTTGTCAGACAATCAAAAAGCAGCTAAGACCTTGATATTAGTGTTTTTAAGGTAAATTCAAGGATTTCAAACTAACTCATTTAGGAAGAGTGAATGTGAAGGGCTTGGGGAGAAAAGATAAGAAGAGAGAAATGGATCGTGAAAACCTTTGAATACTGGGCTATACCATAAGAACTGACTCCAAATGGAGAAACAGTATCAGACTTCCTGTGTGCAATGAGAGATTGAGAGAGAACAGAAAGTGAGAGAGAGATGAAGGGTGGAAACCAGTTCAAAGATACGGAAGTATTTCAAGGGATAAGGACAAACAGCCTGCTGCAGCAGTTGCAGGAATGAAAACAAAGCAACTCAAGAGCTATTTTTGAGCGACACTGGAGGGAATTTGGTGAGTAACTTCACCCATGGAATGACAGGAAGACAGAGAGAAAATTAGACGATAGGATTGCAAAATGATAAAGCTATCTTTTATAGTTTGGCCTATTCCCTTGGCTATTTTTAGTACACTGGTCAAATAAATAATGGTTGATAATTCAGAACAAGACGGCCACAAAAGTAGGACAAGGTATAAAGAAGAAAAGTCAGGTATTTTATTTTTTTTATCTTTTAAAGCTTTTATTTAATGAATGCAAATTTCATAGGTATAAATTTTAGGAATATAGTGGTTCTCCCTCCCCAAACTCACTCTCCCACCCCCACTCCAATCCAACCTCCTACTCCTCTCCCATCCCATTCTTCATTAAGATTCATTTTTAATTAACTTTATATACAGAAGGCCAACTCTGTACTAAGTAAAGATTTCAACAGTTTTGGTGCAAAGAATTTAGATGTGAACATGTCAAGATGTCTAAGAGAATATACCACTGAGGAATTCAGGAAAAATTTTTGGTATGGATAAATGAATTTGACAACCATCAGAAAATAAAAATTAACAGGTGAACCAAGCAATGGCATGATACCATAAGAATGAGGATAGGAGAGAACAAATATTTTTGATTACTTACCCCCTTCAGGTACTTTATATAAATTATGTTATTTGATTCTCAAAATCATTCTAAAATTACCACTGTTGCAGAAAGCTTAAGAACAGTAAAGACAGAAGCTTTTAGATTTGAGCATTCAGAAGTTCTTTCATCAGACTGACTGAAGCAAAATAGTGTCAGCCAGATGTCGAGGGCTGCAGAGTGAAATGGAAGCAAGAAGGTGGAAGTAGTTAAAAACAATACTGAGCAGTAAGAGAACAAATAACTAGAAGGGGAGTGAAGGAAACAGGAAAATCAAAGAGAAGTAGAGTTAACCGTGAAGAGAAGGAAGGAAAGATAGAATGAACAGGAAGAAGCTAAAATGTCAGGATAAAAGGCAAAATGGTTTTTGCTTTCAAGGAAGGTGGAAAGGATTTATAAGGAAGACAAAATAATAGGCAAATCAGTAAGATGATATTGGGTACCATTGATAACACAGTGAAGAGTGGTGAACTGTGCCGTGGCGCAGTGGGTTTAACCTCTGCCTGCAGCTCTGGCATCCCATATGGGTGCTGGTTCTAGTCCTGACTGCTCCTCTTCCAATCCAGATCTCTCCTGTGGCCTGGGAAAGCACTAGAAGATGGCTCAAGGCCTTGGGCCCCTGTACCCATATGGGAGACCCGGAAGAAGCTCCTGGTTCCTGGCTTTGGATCGGTGCAGCTCCAGCCATTGCGGCCATTTGAGGAGTGAACCAATGGATTGAAGACCTCTCTCTCTGTCTCTCTCCCTCTCACTGTCTATAACTCTACTTTTCAAATAAAATATTAAAAAAAAAAGAGTGGTGAACAAATACATAATTTGAGCAAATGAAAGAATGCTGTTATTTCAGAAGTTAAAAAAATAGTAGAATAGTCTCCATAGGAAAAAGAATTTTATTTTCTCTCAATCTTCACCAAGTTCCATGGATATTACATTTAAGTCATTGACAATCTAACTTACTCCTTGTCAAACAGAAGACTTAAGTACCTCTTAAATTTAAAGAGTAAATTTAGGAGCCAGCATTGTGGCACAACAGGTTAGACCACTGCCCTGATGCTGGCATCCTATATGGGCACCATCTTGAATCCCAGCTGCTCCACTTGTTAACCAACTCCCTTCTAACGTGCCTGGGAAAGCAGCAGAACACAGCCCAATTGCTTGGGCCCCTGTAACCATGTAGGAGACTTGGATGAAGCTCCTGCTTCCTGGCTTCTGCCTCACCCAACCCTGGCCACTGTGGCCATTTGGGGAGTGAATCAGTGGAAGCAAGATCTCTCTCTTCCTCTCCCTCTCTCTCTGTCTCTCCCCGGCCCCCACTCCATCTCTCCCTCCCTCTACAGCTCTGCTTTTAAAATAAATAAATAAATCCTTTACTTAAAAAGTATATGGTTTAATCTTGGTAATAACTTCTTGGTGATAGCATAGTTAATAAACATTATAAATTGTGCTTTAATCTACAGAGTAAAATTCAAGAAGCAGAAGCCAAAATATGTTATTCATTCAATAATACTGAAGGAAAATCTTCTAAAGCAAGTAACACACTAAGTTTCAAAGGGTATTATGAATACAGAAAGTAATATGTTTTATGTGTCTAGGGCAAGAACATAGTACAAACAAAATCAGCAAAAGTGGAGAAGAGCTAAGAGTATGCAGTAATGGCTTTTATGTGGTTGAAATGATAAGTGAAGTCATATATAACATAAATGTATGGGTGAGGCTCACTCAGTACATGGATTTTAAAGTCAAATGTGCACACACACATACACACACACATCACAATCACACATCCACAAACTGTCTAGAGACCTGGATAAGAGGATTCTAACCTGATACAGAAACTGAATTAAAGGTATCTGCGGTCAACATAAAATAAGTATACCAAAATCATTCTTCTGCAACATTACTTACAGCTGTGAAAGAATAAACTATTACATGGAAGTAATTTAAAAGGGTGGAGAAAAAAAATATTTTTCCACAGAACAAAGAAGTGCCTTACCTATGCATAAAGAAAAATAAAATATAAAATCACCCACCATAATACCACATTACAGGATCAGCAAAACATATGCAAGATCTTCATGTGTTTATGAATGCAATTATCTTGAGTGGGTGAGAATTGATACGTAATTTTACAGCTGTAATTTCATGTAGGTCAATTAATCTACTGTAATGATCAACAACATCACTTGATACGTTCATAATTTGGACTTACTGTTGGATGACACTCTAAGAAAAGGCTCATGTGACATGAAAATTATTTCAATGTTCGCATTCAATAAACATGACTACAGAGTGGAAATGATCACATTGATCAACAAAGGAGACTAGCGACAATGTACCTCCTGTCAGGTTGGTGCTGCATGTGGCCAATCTCTTCTGGGCAGTCCTGCAGCATGGGCTGGAGTTCCTCTTGCGGGGAAGGGGTCAGAGTGGCAGTGGACTGATGGCTATAGGACACAGCTGCTGGAGAGGAAGCTGCTCCCCGTACAGGGGGAGTGGGGCCTCTTTCATCTTCCTCTTCTTCCAGTTCATCTTGTTGCAAATACATCCTTGCTGGGGGTACAGGGCATGGCATCTCTTGGTCATAGCTAAAACAAATTATAAGGACACGTAGACTTTACTTCAGATTATTCAAACAAGCCACTTGTATAGAAAGTAGTCTGTCCTCTTTTAGTTGATTTTCAAATCTGAATATGCTGGGTCATTTTACAAAGATGTTGTTAGAGTTCAATGACACAAAGCTTGATGAATTACTACAAATGCACTTTGTTTCCTCAAGAGACTGTAAATTACAGTAGTTTACTACAGGATCTGAGAAGTCATGCAATAAAGAAATCCACTTCACATATTTAACTGAGGATATCTCAAATGTGTTTGGTGTATTCTGTCCCTCCAACTCAACATGGTCTCTGAAACTGGATTCAAAGAAGGGATTGGCAGGGGACTCAAAGATGGAGTTCTGGACGCAGAGAAGAACTGCTTTTGAAAATCCTTTCAGAGAGAGATATACTGCAGATCAACTGATGTAGTCTAATACATTCCTTTGAATTATAATTGATCACTATTTCTTCCATTAAGCACAAAAATGAAGTAGTTGGTCTGCATTTTGGATTAGTGAGTGAAAAACTCAATACCCTTAAATGATGAAATGCCCCTTGGTGCCTCTGCTAGATCTGTGTGGGGACCAAGATGGATCTGGGAACCAGTGACAAGCATCTTGCCAAGGGAATGTGTTTATTGATAAGAAGAGCAGGTAGGTCCTGCATCATCTCTTTCATGACATTTTGCGTCCAGTCACTCCTTCCTTCTTTATCCTCCCTCAATGCTTCCAAAATTCCTTTGATACACACCACTCTTGGGCCACTCATTTGCCCAAAAGTAATAAATACTTCTTGAATTGCTTAGAGAATAAAATATGAATTCTTAAGGCAAGAGTTTCACACATCTGTATAAGCTGGCTTGCATTTGCCCTACCAGCTTCCTTTCACCCTCTACCATGTGTGTCCTGTTAGCTCTGAAGGACTCCATAACCCTGTGTGGTCCCAATGGCTACAAAAATCACCCTCTCTTAATTGTGAACTTTCTTATTTGTCAAAGTCAAGAACAAATGTCATAAATTCAAAAATTCGCCATTCATTCTAGTCAGGATTAGTCTTCTCTTTGGGGCAAAGTTGCTGTTAGTTCTTTCTTTTATTCTTTACATTTTTGGTCAGGCTTTATCTTAATCCCTTTCATAAACGAAAATAGCAATAAACACTGTGTTAAAAGTGCCTATGGGGACTTGCATCATGGCATAGTGGGTAAAGCTGCTGCCTGCAATGCTGGCATTCCAAATGGGCACCTGTTCGTGTCCTGGCTGCATCACTTCCAATCCAACTCCCTGCTATAGCCTGGGAAAAGCAGTGGAAGATGGCCCAAGTTCTTGTGCCCCTGCCACACATGTGTGAAACCGAGTTGAAGTTCCTGGTACTTGGATTCCACAGGGCCCAGCCCGGCCATTGCGGCCATCTGGGAGGTGAACCACCAGATGGAAGATCTCTCTCTCTCTCTCTCTCTCTCTGTGTGTGTGTGTGTGTCTTCCCCTCTCCCTGTTACTCTTTCAAATAAATAAGTCTTAAAAAACTGCCTATGAAATGAATTTCTAAAACATAGCTGACTGGGATAAGCATTGGGTGCAGCCGTTGAGACACCATTTAGGATGCCTATATCACACACTGCCTAGGTTCAAGTCTCAGCTCCAGCTCCTGATTTTATCATCCTGCTAAAATGGATGCAGGCATGCAGCAGGTGATGGCTCAAGTAACTGGGTTCCTGCCACCGACATGTGTTCCTGGTTCCTGCTTCATTCAGCTCCCCAACCACGGCCAGCAATTGGAGAACTGGGACTTAAACCAGTGGATAAAAGTATGTGCATGATCTCTCTTTCCCTCTCTCAAAAAATCAAACAAATAAATTAAAAAACAGCCAATACTCATCACTTGTAGATTCCATATTTGAGAAGACATTAAATTGGCAAATTTATTATAAATAACCCCTAAAACAACACATGTGGCACTTTCATGGTTATTCCCAGATATCCAAAAAGAGGCCAAAAATTTGAGTCACCTGAAGTACATGTTCCCAGCTAAGGTTAAACAAGATGACATCCCGCTTTCTTGTGTCAGCTTGCACAATGTAAGCACTGTGCATTTCATGGTTTATTTTGCTTTATATGGGTGATTTCTCAGTTTAAAATGGCCCCCAAACAAAGTGCTGAGTTGATGTGTAGTGTTCCTAAGAAGGCCATGATGTGCCTTTTAGAGAAAATACCTCTTTATGTAAACTTTGCTTAGGAATAACTTACAGTGCAGCTGGCTACAAGTTCCATGTTAGTGAATCAATCAAGTACACTAGAGAAGGGGCTGTGGCATAGTGGATAAAGCCACCATCTGCAGTGCCGACATCCCATATGGACGCCAGTTCGAGTCCCGGCTGCTCCACTTCTGATCTAGCTCTCTCAGATGGCCTGGGAAAGCAGCAGACGAAGGCCCAAGTCTTTGAGTCCCTGCACCCATGTGGGAGACCCAGAGGAAGCTCCTAGATCCTTGCTTAGGATTGGCACAGCTCTGGTCGTTGTGGCCATCTTGGGAGTGAACCAGCAGATGGAAGATCTCTCTGTCTCTCTCTCTGCTTCTGCCTCTCTGTAACTCTGTTCAAATAACTAAATAAATCTTAAAAAAATAAAAGTATACTAGGGAAGGCATCTGTAAACACACACAAAACAAGGTTATGTATTTATGAGTTGAGAAAAATGTTAAGATCAGACACTCAAAAGGAACATGATCCTGTATTTCCCCTGGAAGCAACAGTTCACTAGCAACTGTGATGATGAGAACCACTGTGGATCATGATGATCACCTGTAAGTATTTTTCTTAAGATTTTACTTAAAAAGACATTTTATAAAAAGATTATTAGAAAACAGAAGCAGAAAAATTTTGTCTGTGGGTAGGAACTTTAAAACACTTTTCTCCCTAAAGTTTTTTTAAAATATGTATTGATTTGTTTGAATGTCAGAGTTACAGTGAGAGAGGGACAGAAGATACAGAGAGAGGAGGGAGGGAGGGAGGGTGGGAGGGAGAGAGAGAGAGAAAGAGAACTTCCAGCTGCTGGTTCACTCCCCACGTGGTTGCCATAGCCAGGGCTGAGCCAGGCTGAAGCCAGGAGCCAGGTCTCCCACGTGGTTGGCAGGGGCCCAAGCACTTCATAAAACATTGTTTCTGTACAGAGAGTTAATGAAAAACATCTTTCTTTATAAAATACCAGGGCAAAAGACTAGATTTTTCAGGTAGACTTAACTTCTCTTTGTTAATTCTCTCTGTCAAGTGAGTTCTCCTTTGGTCACACTAGTGACAGCTCTTCTATTCCACTTAGCATTATCAAGGCTACTTCTACAGACTATGGGACTATAGGATAAGAAAGAAGCACACAAACTTCCCAACTGCTGTCATGTGGATTCTCTGTGAAATGCTTGTGAAGAAGTAATCAGTAAATTCCTACAGTTTTAGCATAATGTGATAATATCAAAGAACCAATCATTTTCAGGATGCTATAGCTGTGGTATAAATCCACACAATTATTCCTTGAAAATCAGACATATGTCACAGAATGTCATATACACAGCCATCCCCTCTACATACATAGGTTCAGATCTGCATATTTAACCAACAATGGAGAAAAAATATTTGAAAAGAAATTGGTTCTGTATTGAACATGTATGATAGTTTTTTCTTGTCATTATTGTATTGTGTCATTGTTGTTTATTCTCTGTTTATATAACACTTACATTCTATTAGGTATTAGTTATCTAGAGATGACTTAAAATATGTGGAAGAGTGTGTGCAAGTTACATGCAAATATATGCCACTTTATATAAGAAACCTGACATCCATAAATTTTGGTCCTGGAATCTATTCTGTGTGAACACTGAGGCATGACTATACATGATTTTATATATACATACACATTATATATACCTGAGCTCATATATTCATATATTCATACAAATGCATGATTACACACACTCACAAGGGGGTCTTAAAAATTTTATGAGAAATGTATATTTAGAAAAAACTATAGATCTCAAAATTTTCTCACACCAAAATAAATTCAGAAGTCAGTCTCCTCTTGGCAAATGCTCCTTGACTTATGCTGGGGCTATATCCTAATAAACCTATTGCAAGCTGAAAATATTACGTGTGTAAAATGCAGATAAAACCCCAAACCTATAGAACATCCCAGCTTAGCAACACAGTATATTGTAGAGTATTGTATGTTTAGATTCATGCTCACAAAGCTGACTGGCAGCTGTGGGCTACCACCACAGTCCACCATCATGAGAGTACTGAACCTTGTATCACTAGCTCAAGGAAAGATTAGATGTCAAAATCTGAAGTACAGTCTCTTTTCTTAACATTTATTTTACCTATTTGAAATCCAGACAACAAGAGAGAGAGAGAGCGAGCGCTTCCATCCCTCAGTTCACTCCCCAAATGGCTGCAATGACCAGGCTGAAGCCAGGAGCCTGCAACTCCATCTGGATTTCCCATATGGGTGGCAGGTGTCCAAGGACCTGGGCCATTCTCCGCTGCCCTCCCAGCCACATTAGCAAGAAAATGGATGGGAAGAGGAGCAGCCAGGACTCAAACCAGCACTTACATGGAAAGCTGGCATTGCAGGCAGTGGCTTTACCTGTTGTGCCACAATCCCAGCCCCATGAAGTGCAGTTTCAGCTAAATGAGTATGTTGCTGTCGGAACATCAGAAAGTAAAAAAATTGTTAAGTCAAACCAGTTTAAGTGAGGGTCTGTTTGCACTTAGTATGAACTGAAGCAGGCATGTTACACCACTTCCATCTGTGCGGAGGCTCCTCTTACCTTTCATCTACAGAGACACTGTACTCCTCACTATTGCTGTGTGGAGGGGGGTGTGCTGGAGGAGGGGGAAGCAGGTCCGCCCAGTTCATGCCACCCTGTTTTGGTACTTTGGGTGTCCGTGCCCCTTTCTTGTGCCCTTGACTCCCTAGAAAAGACAGAAAATATCCACCTCTTATTTCTGGCCTTTAAAACTTTCTGTTGTTCACAAGTGAATAGTTTTCTATAAGTAGAACCTTACAATTCATATTTGTGTGTAGAAACATTCTTCATTAATTTTAAACAGAACTCTACACAATAGAAGAAGCAAAAGGTCTGCCAAATTTAACAGCAAAACACATAGCAAAAAAAAAAAAAAAAAACCATAAATGAATTTTACAAGTCGTATCATTAATAGTGATCTTCCTACAGCAATTAATTGCATTATGGATTATCATCTAAAACAAATGAGCTGTAGACATATTTTCTGGAGTGCCTTTCTATTATTTAATTGCTGGAACCTAAAATACAATATGATATAGATACGATCTATTAGAGTTCCACTGTTGCATTAAATCACTGAATATATATAATTTGTACTTGTCCATTGAAATGTCTTAGGCCCATATTCTCACAAAAGGCAAATACACAAAAATAATTGCTGGAAGAATTAATAAAACAAATGACAAAAGAAGCAGGAAAACAATTTGTAAAAACAGACAGAAGGGTTTTCAGCCACTGTTTCTAAAATTATGAGTGATAGTAAAGTGATGTTGCTCAAATATTGTTAGTAATCTGAAACAGTCCAATTATTCAAGTGTTCGTAAAGTTCTGGCTTTCTCTTTAAAAACGGGTTGCAGTGCATTTCAGAGCATTCATTTTTGAAAACTTTGGGCCACAGATATTTCAAAATAAAAGTTCCTCCCTGATACATTTGAGATTCAGATGGATGTAACAGACAAAGAGTCAATAATTATCTTTCTCATATGATCCTTTGATATCAGCAAATCATCTCGGTCCTAATTTTTTTAACTATATCTGAAACAGCTCCCAGGTACATGGTGCATGAAACAGGTCTCAGCATTTTTTCTAACTCACTGGGGAATTTTCAGTCAAATGGGAGTGTGTGTTAAACCAGATGTTCTTGCTCTGCTATGTTATTGCACCCAGTGTGGGTTGAGGGACAGGCTGTTATGAACAAACAAGGCCTGTCAGCCCTCTGCTTGCACGTCTCTATGCTCCCTCCTGCCACCCGGCTGCCCTGCTAACATTAACCAGCATCTTTCTCTTGATTTCCCAATGCACATCCATTGGAACAAGGCTACATTCCTGAGAGGCCCAACATCACAGATCTCTCCTACATGTCATTTACTGGTTTGCTCTCTCTCCTAATTACCACCATAATTCACACCCCTATACCACTTTACTAGCTATTCACAGAACACCCACCAAATGATAAACAGCAGCAAAACATCAAGATGTAGGTATCTAACCTGGAGGATGGAGAAGATCAATTGAATATCTGCAACCTAAAGTCATAGTTTTTCCCATTAAAAATGATTTTCTCTGTAAGTGACTAATGATTCAAAGATGAAATGGCATATAATAATCAATGATTAAAATATTTTAATATGGCTTACTCAAAAGCAGAACATCAAAATTTTCCTCTTATAGTTTACTCATTTTTAAAAAAGAAAAAGTCACTCAAGATTTTCATAAAAAATAAAGGAAATATAATAACTTTAAAAAGGAAAAACAAAGAGAAACATTTCCTGATCCTTTAATTCAAATAGGAACCCATTTAACACAGATCAGAAAATGTCAAACTAAAGGACTTAAAAGGACTAAAGGCCTTTAGTTAAGGGAAGCTACAAATGCAATATTCATTACAGTAGAGGGGTAGACAGACTTGGCTAAAAGCACCTAGCAACAAGTTTAACCCAGTTGCTGGCAGGTGCCGTTTTTACACTGTCTTGGAGCCAGACGCTGGACCCCAGATCAGTGGTTTTGTTCTCACTGTGCTGTGACTTGCCACATGGTAGCTCTAATAATGAACTGCCTTTAATTAGAAAAACAGGACTGAAGTACTGGCAAGCTCCCATCTGCAGCCTCTATCAGGAAAACAGCTGGCAAACAGCTGCAACAGCATGAAGACCAAGGAGAGAGGCCTCAGTGTGGCCTCCAAGGCACTTACAGATTGAGGTTGGGAGGTTGTTTTATGAGGTTTCAGAGCACGAACTGAGGGACCGTAGAGAAATCATAAACTGAGACAGGTTCCTATTGGATCTAGAGCTCATGTTACTGTCTCTTAGGCTTTTGATTCTACTCAAATGTACTCAAACTTGATGCGCTTTAAAATTCTAGTTTCAGATGGTAACATAATTAGTGGATTATGTGTGCAACATTTTTAGTTCCTTGTTGACTGATGAGGAAAGCAGTTTTTTAAAAAATTCACTTATTTGAGAGACAGAGTAACAAAGACTGAGACAGAGACAATGCTTCCCGGTCTGCTGTTTCACTCTCCAGATGCCCACAATGGCTGGAGCCAAAGCCCGGAGCAGAAAACTGAATTATTTGAACTATCACCTGCTGCTTCCCAGGGCTTGCATTAGCAAGAAGCTGGCGTCAGGAGCTAGAGCTTGGAATTGAACCCAGGTACTCTAATGTGGAATGCAAATGTCCTAACCAATACCTTAACACATAGGACAGATGCCTGCTTAAAAAAAAAAAAAAAAAGATTGGAGATTCTGTGGCTCAGTGGGTTAAGCCTTATGGGCACAAGTTCAATTCCCAGCTCTTCTTCCAAAACAGCTCTCTGTTAAAGCACCTGGGAAAGAAGCAGTAAATGGGCCAAGTCCTTGGGTCTCTGCGCCCACATGGGAGACCCTGAAGAAGCTCCTGGCTTCTGGTTTTGGCCTGGCTCAGCCCTGGTCATTGCCAACCATTTGGGGAGTGAACCAGTAGATGGAAGATCTCTCTCTCTCTCTCCCTCTCTCTCTCTCTCTCTTTGTAACTCAGACTTCCAAGTGAATAAAACAAATCTTAGAAAAAATTTCACTTGAAAGAGTTAGCGAGAAAGACACACACACACACAAACACACATACGGGGTAGGGGAGAGAGAGCGAGAGCGAGAGCAAGAGAGAGAGAGAGAGAGAAATCTTTCATCCACTGGCTTACTCCCCAAATGTCCACAATGGCCAGGGCTGGGCCAGGGTAAAGCCAGGAGCTTCATCCAGGTCTCCCATGTGGGTGTCAGGAACTCAAGCACTTGGACTATCCTTTGCTGCTTTCCCAGGCATATTAACAGGGAGCCAGATCAGAAGTGGAGCAGCCAGGACACGAACTGGCATCCAAATGGAATGCCAACATGGCAGGATGCAGCTTTACCTGCTACACCACAAAGCCGGCCGCCCCCACAAAAGAAGTTTAATTCCTTTTAAAGATGAGCCCAACCTTCTGGCTTTTCTAAAGGTCATTAATAAGGAGGAAAATAGGACGCTCAGTTTTTGTTACCAAGCAGAACAAAAGGATTTCAGTGAGGGGACAGTCTTTCAGGATGCAGAGACAAGACCCATGCTTGGCATTCAAATTACGTAAACTGATTAGACATGCCTCCTATGTAGCCAATCCACTAACACTCACTTCCTAATCTTGGAGTACCATCTTTTTAATAGGAGAGGGTGAATTTTTCTTTGGTTCTTCTTACTTACCAGACGTACTGCTGCCCCGGTCTGAACTGTTATAGGATCCTCCTGTATTCTGGTCATACGATTGGTTGTAAGGGATAGTTGGAGGAATTGTATCATTTGCTCGATAATCTAGACATTCCAGTTGGAAAAAAAATTTAAACATTTATTCTCATTTTGTGAGGCATTTCATATTTCTATTTGAATTTCTGAGTAACTGAAAAAACTAATTAGATCACTTATTTAGCTTCTCTTTTATTTTTACATTCAGATGGTCAAGAAATAAAAGTTTAAGGGTTCACATGAAGATTATATATATAAATATATATAATATATCTAACTTAAAAATGTCATACAACATAATTATAGCAATAAGAAATCATAAAACTGTTATGTCTGCAAATCATAGAACATAAATTACTATACAATATTAATTAAAACTGAAACTTGTCAGTGAGATTATATCTGATACAAACTATATCCAAGATAAGGAAACAAAATGTCTCCATTGGCCCCAGAAATGCTTCTGCTTACTTAGACAAAGGTGAAAATCCAAATGATAAGCTCACCACTGGAATGTACTCAGTAATCATCTGTCAGTCTAGTTGCATTCCAGGGTCTTTATTACAGTCCGACATACCAAATCTGCTTACAAGCAGTATAAACATCAGAAATATTTGTACAAAGGACTGTCAGAGCTTTCCAAAGTCCAGCGTAAAACCACACACTATGGAAGAATAACGGGACAATAGTTTGAATCCGTGCTGTAAATTCCATGATTGCAAAAACTGTCCTATTCATCTCTGTCAGTCTATGTCATGAACTTATACAGGACTCTCAGTAAATATTTATTAAATTAGGTCATTATACCAATCAACTGCTTTCTTAAACGTGGGAAGAGGCTAGATGACTTTGTTGGCAATTTAAAAAGCATAATATACACATAATCAAAGGAAATGTTTAAGTTATCTTTTTGTAATCTCCATCTGTAAAGTGTTATACTTTTGAAGAAAGCATTCTGAACTCAAGCCTAAAGAAAATACTTCAAGAAGTTTGTGAAAAATGGAATTAAAAGATAATTTCATTTTGCTACAAAACACTTTTGAAATCCATGTGTACCCATGAGTCCATGTCTCCAGTTATCTACAATAAAATATATTTCTTACTTGGATACTTGTACAACATTGCCCCATATTAGAGCAATACCTTTTTTCCTGGAGATGTAACTTTGCAAATCAAGTTATTAGAGCAGTAGCCTAAAGGACTACAAAGAAATCAAATACCTATCTCTTCCAACTCAGACACATTACAATAGAGAAACATTCCCCTCAGGCCATCAAATACTATTCCACTGCTTCAAGTCAATTCTAAACTCCATTTACTTTAGGTTCTATACTGACAGACTTCAATCAGGTCAACCAAAGAAATTTAGGTTCTAAAATTATACATTGTACCAGTCTTAGCAACCACATGAGGTAACAGTAATACAACAAATTGAACCACTTCTCCAGTTCAAGTTTAATTTAATTATTTTTCTTCAGTTTGATATAAAAATGCCATTCGTTTATATGACCATGTAGAAGCAATTATCTTCCATCCTCAAGTGGAAAGAATGGGATAGTCTATTTATGGAAAATGTGAGGTATTGTGGGGGTTGGACACCTGACTTATGAATAAAAGATTGACTGTCCTCAGCAATTCCTCACCTACTATTAAATTTAAATTAATCTCAAAACCATTTGAAAATGCTTATATATTATTATAAAATCAATTTTCCAGGGTTATTGTTGTGCTAATGAACGCCTTGACACTGGAACTTTTGAAACCAAAGAAATAAGAAAACGTCAGGAACCCAAGAAATGATCTGCCTTGCCACTCTCACCCAGGTTGCAGCATCTCATGCTGTAGGGTCAAGAAGATAACTAAAGAAACGCACGCCGGAGACTGCGCGGCTTCTCACCTTTGTTCAGCTTGTTCTGCTCCATGATGTTATACTGAACCGGTGCCACCTCTTGTTTCTGCTGAGCAGGTGGTTTCCAGTGCTTCTCGCCAGAGTCCCCGCTGCCGTTGTTCATGTTATTGCTGAGGTTTGACTGGATGAGCTGGGTGGTGGCGTAAGGTGTGGGCTGCCCTGATGGATTGACAAAACGCCCGTCCTTCAGATTTGGGCTATTGAAGGTTTTCATCTCATTGATTTTGTTACTAAGGTCCACATCACCATAAACAGTTGACTCAGGGAGCATCAGATTTGTTTGTTTGTTATCCAGTTGGTTGTTATAATTGGCTATACAATCAGCTATGTGCAATGGAGAGGAAAAGGAAAACGTCATTCTGCATGGTTCTTTGTTTTAAATTTCTTTCTAAGTAGCTTTTCCAGTCACAGTAAACTTGCTAGGTTAGGTACACATGGACTTAAAGAAGACCAACACACAGGGCCTATTCTTCCTATGTACTTTCTAAAGAAAACAAAACCAGAGGGTACACAGAATCTGTTTGGAAAGTAATTCTGAACTTCTGCTTCTTCCGGAAAATAATTCATTGAACTTAACATAATTTTCTTTTACTGACCTCGTTACTAATGATCTCACTAAAAGAACATAGGTGTGAATATCATCAGTGTCAATTTTAGATTTTCTGGTCTTGGGTTACTGAACTATCAGAAGCTGCCAGTTAGTTGTTTAAAGCAACAGAACAAAGCATATGGAGTTGAGACTTCCGACAAAGGGGAAAAAACTCTACCCGCAGATCAAAGCTCTTGAGTTGTCAACATTTTATAAAGTAACTTGACAAAAAAAAATATGAGGAACAGCAGTAAACTGGTAGTAAATAGTAGCTGAGGAGAACTTGGTTAGTTCTCCTAGTCATGTAGGATTATTATTATCAAGAAAGATGCTATAAAATCATTTTTTCATGGTTTCACAATGACACCCCAAGAAGTATAGCATGATCATAATGACAGAAAACAAATCTTAGTAACCAGGGTCATTTAATCAAATAAAGCCTGAACTAGTACCTACTATGTTTAATATCTCATTTGCACTCGAGTTTTCCCTTCCTTGCAATATTTGGGAATTAAGTGACTAATACATAGAGACATACTTCAAATCTACAGTCAAAAGCATTACAACAGCAGAAAGGACTGAAGCCATCTTAAATTAAAACATTCTTTAATAAAAAGTAATCAAGTTTATAAAATACTATTCTTCATGTAATTTAAAACTGTCACCAACACTAACAGATTACTCTGAGAATTATTTTTAAACTGGATATTATAGGAAATGATTAACTAACATGTTTGCCACTGAAGATATAAATATGAATATATTCCTAAGCAAATTTGTAAATTGTCTATCCTACTGAACTTAACCACTGTGCATTTCAACCATATATGATGAAGAATCAGGGATACTTTATTTACCTGGCCTTTCTAGGTATTAAATTTTGTTTAATAGTGTTCAATAAATATTATAAAGGTATTAGGTTTCTGGCACTCTGATTTGGCTTTGCCAATCTTTTTATATGAATGCTATCCTGTAGAAATGTTTGAGATTTTGGACTTGTTCTCTGTATTGTCCAATAGAGTAGCCACTGATCACAGGTGGTTACACAGCACTAGAAAAGTAGATAGCAAATGAGAAATTCTATTTTAAATTGTATTTTACTTAAATAATTTAATGTAAAGAGTTAGTGGTGGCCAGTGGCTATCATATTGGACAACACAGTTTGACCTAGCAATTTAATGAATATCACCATTTTTTTTCCTTACAGGTAACAACACAGTCTTTCTCTTACTTATAATTATGTGATTATTTGCCTTTCTAGACAACTAGAATATGGAACTTTGGAGGACATACACTGGGCATGTCCTCCATTGTCATATACATTTTTTTAAAGATTTTATTTTATTTTTTTATTTATTTGAAAGAGTTACAGAGAGAGGTAGAGCCACAGAGAGAGAGAGAGAGAGGTTTTCCATCTGCTGGTTCACTCCCCAAAAGACCACAATGGCAGCCAGAGCTGAGCTGATCTGAAGCCAGGAGCCAGGAGCTCCCTCTGGGTCTCCCATGCAGGGGCAGGGGCCTAAGGATTTGGGCCATCTTTCATTGCTTTCCCAGGCTGTTGCAGAGAGCTGGATTGGAAGTGGAGCAGCCAGGACTTGAACTGGTGCGCACATGGGACGCTGGAGCTCCAGGCAGGGGCTTTAATCTGCTGCGCCACAGGCACCGGTCCTGTCATATCTATTTTCAATGGAGACACAGGACTTGTTTTAAGGGTAGACATACAGATTGTCTAGGTTTTATTCTTTACAGGGCATACCATCTTTACTTAAACATCATCTCCTCTTTCCCTGTTCCTTAACTTCATGGGTTACATTACTTCCATAATCATATATTTGGATTCTTTAGAATTCTTCTAATGTTTCTTATGTGAATATTGGATTTTTGCCAGAAAAATTTTTAAGAAGACTGCCATTTTAATTCATTTCATTAACTTAAATCTTGTATATTCCACATCCATTTTTTCCTGTTATGGTTTAGTACAAAATTTTAGCAAGTTAATTTAAAACTTACCCACATTTCTTAATCAAAAATATATAATAGAAAAAATGCATTTTACATTCCTGTAAAAGACATATTTCTTGTATCCTTGGGAATTTTATACTACAAAATCTGACTTAAAATGTCAATTAATTTTCATTTAAAACTTTTGTCATTATTATTATTGTAGAACTACTATTGTTATTAAGGAATTTGGTTTGGGGACCAGCACTGTGGTGTAGTAGGTTAGGCCTCTGCCTGCAGTGCTGGCATTTCATATGGGTACTGGTTTGAGTCCCAGCTGTGCCACTTCTGATCCAGCTCCCTTCTTATGCATCTGGGAAAGCAGTGGAAGATGGCCCAAGAACTTGGGCCCCTGAAACAACATGGGAGATTCGGAGGAAGCTGCTCACCCCTGGCTTTAGATCAGCCTTCCTCCAGCCATTGTCGCTATTTGGGAAGTGAACCAACAAATGTAAGACGTCTCTGTCTCTCCCTCTCTCTCTGTCTATAACTCTGCCTTTAAAATAAAAAATAAATCTGAAAGAAAAAAAGATTTTGGTTCACTTCATGGATTTATCGACCTTTTGATCTGCTATGCCCCAAATTTTGAAAATAATTGAATATTATAAACAACTAATTACAATTAAAGGTCATAACCATGTACATTCTTAAAAAGATAAATATCTGGATATGACTTCAGTTTTCCTCATTTGCTGTCCATTCTAGAATTTAAATTCATACTGCAGAAAAATTTTCTTCATAGAAGGTAAGGTATGGAGGATTAGGGATGGGAAAAGACATGTCAGGCCAGTGTGCTATTCTGTAGTCAACATCTCATGAAAAAAGGTTGCTCCCAGTTGGCCTCCCTGTGTCCCTAACCTGGGCGACTGTAGGTTGTCAGGTTGCTGTCGCTATTCCCGTTGCCTGCCGTGCAGCAGTTGATGGAGCAGTCGCTGTGGTTGTTGCCGGTGTTTGGCCACGTGTCTGCCAGCCATGGCTGTGTGGCAGGTTCACTGATGTTGAGCAATCCAGGCCTATGGGAAGAAGCACAGAGAAGCAAAGGGGATGTACACAGCAAACAACGCCAACACAGGCTTCACTGCTTTATTCTCACAAACATCTGGGTAAACTATGCTGAGCGATGTTGGGATTCCTTTTGTTCACAGGCAAGGTGACTGTACTATCAGGTTCTGGGGTTTGCTGCAGTTTACCCAGAAGTAACTGTAAACTGGCAGAGCTTACACCTAACATCCTGTGCCATGCACAACCTTCTCCTCATTTAGTCATATGATTGAAAAGCAAACATGGAATCTGAAAGTATAAACACATACGTATTTGAGTCATTTAGTGGCTTGACAAATGCCCTAGAAAAGGCAGTTTTCCATGCTCCCATTTTGACCCAGTCGAAAATGTACAACTCTTCTCACATCATCACCGAAAAAAGGAACAAGCTCCTCTACGTAGACAATGTAGCCTTCCTATCAAGCACATTCATATGGGTTTCTTCAAAACTGTGTCCCTGAAATTGAGCGTGAGGCTCTGAGACATTTTGCCCGGAGCTCCACCAATGTTTCAGTGCATAGTTCTGGAAGCCTGTCAACATTTTTCTGATGGTGATAATTTAAAATGCCCTGAGTCCCCACATAAGCAAAGGAAAGCTACTGAATTAAATCTGGTAAAACAAAATTGTGCACTGAAAGAAATATTAGTGCTCATTTTTTTTTCAATGGGAGGCAGGGGAAAATAACAGATGGTGATCCTCTTTGACAACGCATTGCGAATGCAAACTGCATCAGTAGTTATGAATGGGAGCCCCTGACCACTGGTACAAGGGACTCAGGCTGGAGTTCATGAAGGGCATGCTTCACGGCCTTTGCCAACATTGATTCAACATGTTAAATCAGTGAATAAGGCAACAATGTATGATTTGCTGCTCCAACAGACAGACTGATGCTACAGACTCCATAAAAGGATTTTATTCGTGGTTTCATTTGCTTCATGCTCAATTGTGGTTTCTTTGTTAAAGTGCAATAACAAGCAATTTACCTGGGAAGCAAAAATTTGATATTTAACCCTTCATAGTTCCTCTTCTGCCACATAAGTAGTCAACTGAGGGTGCCAACATTGTGGCATAGAGGGTAAAGCCACTGCCTGCAATGCTGGCATTCCTTATGAGCACAGGTTCGAGTCCCGGCTGCTCCTCTTCTGATCCAGCTTCCTGATAATGTGCTTGGGATTGCAGGAGAAGATGGCCAGAGTGCTTGGGCCCCTGAACCCACATGGAAGACTTCAAAGAAGCTTCTGGCTCCTGGCTGCAAACCATCCCAGCTCTGGCTATTGTGGCCATTTGGGGAGTGAACTAGTAGATGGAAGACCCCTCTCTCCATCTCTCCCTCTCTCTCATTCTCTGTAACTCTGCCTTTCAAATAAACAAGTAAATCTTTTCTTTTTTTTTTAGGTAGTTAACTGAGGAAGTTTATTATGCAAATAATGGTAATTTAAGTAATGATTCACTTTGAAGAATATGGATTTGTAACTCAAACATCTGTATCCATATGTGTGTACACATATAGTTATTCAGTGAAATGAATGTATATACTTTTTGCTTTCAATGTGAGGCCTTATTCTGAATTTATTCACATGCATTAACTCATGCATTTAGTCAGCACCACAATTTTACAAGGGTAGGGGCTGGTATTATGCAACTTTACAGGTGAGAAACTGGCACACCTGAAAGTATCAGAAACTTGTGCACAGTCATAAAAGTGAACACACAGTAGAACTGGTATTCAAACTCAGGCAGTCTGGCCATGGAGTCCACCCTTGGATGTAGAATGATATAAATACATATGCTGGAGAGTGTGGAAGTCTCCTAAAGCACTCAGATATTCGTAATAAAAGGATGTGGATTCCAAGCTTTTGTATAAAGTATTAAAAGGCCCTGACACAGACACACTGTGCTGGACAGGGGAGCTACAAAAGCTGTTCCAAAGAGTTAAGGAACTTCTAACAGAAGCTCCAACATTGGGAATCGCTGACGGCAGGATTCTATGGAATATGGATTCCAGGATTTGGATTCCAAGGCTTTGTATGAAGCTTTAAAAGGCCCGGATATAGACACCCTGTGCTGGACAGGGGAGCCACAAAAGGTGTTCCAAGGAATTAAAGAGCTTTTAACAGAAGCTCCAACATTAGGAATTCCTGAACAAGCCGTTCATAGAAAGATCCTCTTCAGATCAGTTACAGCTTAAATGGAAGGGACCTTACCAGGTGCTATTGAGCATGACTACTCAGTAAAATTAGGGTTATAGCTCTACCTCTTACATCTTCACAGGTGAACTGAAAAAGACACACCTGATTATTCCTGCAAGCCAATCAGAGATCTTAAGTACCTCTTCAAAAAGCAAAAAGATAAGTAAAGCATTTGCTTTCATTACATCAAGACTGCTGCACCTTAAGGCAGACATGCTGTACCTGCCTTTTCTTTGATTCTCTCTGGGAACTGTTATAGACAATAAAACTCCTAATGGGTTCTTCTATTATAACCCTCTACGCTCAAGCTAAATGGGTTTATAATTACATAAGGGTAGCCTATAACCACCCACTATCTGGGAGATGTGAGATATGTTCTTTCCATCTTAAGAGGCACACCACTCACAATTGGTTTTGTTCCAGGTTTTGCTTATGCTAATTAACAAACGTGTATGTTTCAGAACTCACCAACTTCTGGGAATAACTGGCCATGCAGGGGACACAGCCACTGGCAGTGTCTAAAAGCACTCCAGCTCATAAAGCGAATTTGTTAGATGAGATAGAGTCTTCCAGACCCAGGATAGGCAGGGCCTGTGCTATGCCCCTCAGAAGCAGGAAGCAGCTATAGAAGATATGACGATTCTACGCCCTTCAACATCCCTTAAGATTAAGGGACTGAAATCTCTCTGAGGGGAGAATGATGTAGGCAAGCAGACAGGATAAACTTGATTAGATTTGCAAGCTGGAAGACTGCGGCCCCTGTGTGACCTCACACCCCTACTTGATCCCACCTGTACATCCACCTGCCAATCAGGCTGTGTAACCACTCCCCTTTGGAAGTGGATAAAAAGCCTGGAACAGAGTGGGCTCCTCCCTTTTTTTGTTCCCTGTTTGTTGCTCTTGCTGTCCATGCCTTCATGGCCTTCGGGCTGCCCACTCCCTGCTTTCCGTCCTGCATGCTCACTGCACGTGGCTCCTGGCCTGCTCTCTGCTTGGTATGGACCCCAACTTCAGCCTCTAGACTTCTCTTTCTCCCCTAGATAAAGCCCTCACTCTCCTTTGCATTTCTCTCACTGAATGAAATCCTTAATACTTAAAAAAAAAAAAAAAAAGGAAGAGTGGAGAAACTATCTGAAGTCCTGAAATTCAGGATAAAGCTGTTAAAGACTGAGCCAACAGACTATTAAAATTGTCGATAAGAACATGCTTTGAAGAGTAATGTTGTCGAGCTGTTGAAATTCTAAACATTTAAATGCAAGCTCTGTGAGAGATATCTGGAGTCTTTGAAATAGATGTTAGTTACAGAAATTCTTCATCGAGTCATCTTTAGCTTTCTGATTTTATTTTCCCTGCACTTAAACCATGAATGTTATCACTGTAGAAGTTATTAAAATAAAACTCCACATTGGACACTGTACAGATGTTATGGGTTGTTTGATGTATGGGTCAAGTTGAAATTTTCCACAGTCTGACTCACATGTTTCTAAAGGAAAAGACAATATTTCTGTGCTACTACGATTCCCTCTGAAAAACACTTTCTCAGTGAATGCTTTGCTGTCATCAGAGGCTGAGAGAACTTTGCATACATATGGGTGATTTCTAACAGCAAGGAGGCTTAACAATATAAATCCTAGTTTTCTGCTTAGACTTGAGTTGGGAATGCTAATTATTTAAGGGAAAAGGTGAGTTATGGTTATGTGCCCAAATGAACACTAAAATGCCCTATGTGTATTATTCTTTTTAAACCAAAAATTCCTTAGGCTGCCTTTTATATGTTTAGCCTTTCCTAGTGTGGTATGTGACCGATTTTAGCTGCCCAACAGTAACATGTGAAGCAGAAGCAAAAAATACGTTGGTTAAAGTGATGAACAATCATCCAAAACACTATTAAACAATGTTATCATATCTGAGCATGTGCAAGTCCAAAATTTCTTTGCATCAAAATCAACTTATGCTTCAACTCATTTTCCATGAACTTTTTGAGGTACCCTTGTAATCTCTTACGGGGATAGATTTGTGTCATGAAGGAAAAGAAGGCATATATACATTAATCATTATCTGGGAATGACCTTTAATCCTTCACCTTGTCTTTCCTAAGTTATTCCAATCAAGCACTCCAAGAAAAACTATTTGAATTGTTCAACCACAAAATAAAATACTTTAGGGTCCAGGAGCTGGGAAAACTAGTGGCAAAACCTGGCTGAAGGGGTCGTCAGGCGGTAGGCTGTCTCCTCCTCCCACTTGGATGAGTTTTAAAGCCTGAGGATAGAGCTAAGACATCCAATGTGAGACAGAAAAGTACAGTTTGAGCTATATTTCTTTCTCACCTCCCACTGACAGGAGATGCGGCACTGGCATTCCCTCTGAGGCGAGTCTCACTTTTCCACCCCCTTTTCAGATTTTTCTCTGCTTTGACATGCTTTATGCTGTGGTGTAGATTCTAAGTAGGTTTTTTTTTACAAGAGGTGCCAGGATATTTGAGGTTGAAAATTCAACAACTAGGGACAGCTACTTAATATGTCTATGGTCCTCGCCCTGGATAATGTCAATGTTCTTTGCTCCTTTCCAGCTGGGAAAAGGTCCCTCTGCTTACCACAATCCTCATTTTCTGTTGTCTGGGAATAACTGACTTCATAATCTTGAGAATTATTAGAGAGTATGAGATAGTCTATTCCTATAGTAAACACACAGCCCTAAATAAAGGGCTTGAAAGCATGAAGGACTTCAGGCCAACACTGTGGCATAGTAGGTTAAGTCTCCGCCTTCAGTGCTGGCATCACATTTGGGCACCAGATTAAGTCCCAACGCTGCTCCACTTCCGATCCAGCTCTGTGCTGTGGTCTGGGAAAGCAGTAGAAGATGACCTGAATGCTTGGGCCCCTGCACCCATGCAGGAGACCGGGAGGAAACTCCTGGCTTCTGGTTTCAGATCAGCCCAGCTCCGGTCATTGCAGACATTTGGGGAGTGAACCAGCAGATAGACAAACTCACTCTCTTTCTGTAACTCTGCCTCTCAAATAGATAAATAAATCTTTAAAAAAAAAAAGACATCAAGAACTGAACCCAGGTCTTCGAACATCCATTTAATAATCATTCGCTCCTTCATGCCTTTCTTAGATACTTACTGATGACATCTTTCAAAAATTAATCTTCCATGATTTATGGAATTTATTGTTGTCATTCACTGAATCACATTTATTATATTATAAAAATTTCATTCATTGATAGATCATGCCATGTCTGCACTCCACAGTCTCACATCCTATTGTCAGAGACAATCACATACCCTAGGGGTCGACACACTCCTTCGGTAAAGGACCACACAATAACCTTTTACAACTCTCAGGCCATATGGTACCTGTCTGTACCGACCCAATTTTGCCATTGCAGCTCCAAAGCACTCATGGAAATATGCAAACAAATGAGCATGGCTACATTCTTATAAGACTTTGTTTATACAAACAGGTGGCAGGTTAGATTTGGCCCAAAAGCCAGAAAGATACAAACAAAAGAATTGCATTCCCTCTTGTTAGGTGCTTAATTATAGGAGCTCACAGCACAAAGTTCATGGAGGATATGGCAGGTGAAGTTCAATAAACGAAGGGCAATGGGCTGTCATCCCAGGCTGGCATAAAACATGTGCAGCGTAATAGGGACACGTAAGAGAATCCAACATTGGCAAAGGCCAGGTGGGTGACAGGGGATTGCAGTGTATGGCACAGACAGATGCTTCATACCTATGAAGCAAATCTGCAAAGCCCTTGGATGTGTGGGTTTTACATGCAATGCTGAGTGAGTGAGAGATTTGATATTTTAATCATGCTGGGTCCTCTTGAAAGTGGGATTTTCAGCAGCTCAAAGACATGACCAATATGCATTTCATCAGATCATTTTGGCTTCAGTGGGCAAATGCATTGCGCAGGATGTAATGTTCATAAAGAAGCTGAAGAAAGGCCAGCTGGAAACTTTTGTCGTAGGTTAGATAAAAGGAGAACAAGGGCTTGAAGTGAGACTATTAGAGGTAGTGCAGGTGGTCAGAGCTAACATCAACGAGATGCAGAAGGTAGAGAGGATGACTAGAGGCTTTGGTTTGTGTATTGTCAGTCAAGTGATGTGGGAGGGCCGATGCGACACACAAGGGAAATCACTTTGTAAGAGATGGACATGAGAGAAGGCAATGCAGAGATGTACTCCACTAGTATCCTCTTACCCCCACTGGATCACAAAATAGACTCAAACACCCTACCCTCACAAACAGGAATGAGGCATGAGGCTTCTTCCTAATGCACCTCTAGGTTTCTTTGCTTCTCTCCTGCTCTGTTTATTCCACAACCCTTATTAGCTGCTGATACAAGACAGCTTGACTTTTAAAAATATGCTGATTGTTTTTCTCTGTCTCCCCACTAAAATGTAAGGTCCACAAGGACAGGAACTTTTAAATGCTTTGCTAAGTGATGTATTTCAAGTAATCAAAAAGAGTAGCTGTCACATAGTAGGTATTCAACATATTTAAAGAGCACATTTAAAATTGTCTTTAAGATCTTTATTTCACGCCTTCCTCTAACTTTCCAGCATCTTCTATCATCTCATCTTAGAAAGCAATCATTTCCACTTACTCTTATTAAATAAATCAGTCTCACTATGGATTCTACTGTTGTGTAGAAAAGGCTATGTTTGCATTGTCATATAGTGAGCTTCCCAGCTAGGCAATTCAGGTACTATGTAGCTTTTCAGTCCCACCACAGAAACGTGACTTGCTACCTATGCTACCCATGCTTTTCAGCCACTGTTTCCAATGTGACGTTTTGGTCTATCTGGGCTGTGAATTCACTTACGGCAGGAAGCAGGCTGGTATTGTCTGAGTCTGCACCTGTGTGTGAGCATGTGCACACACTTGCATGCACAGAGGCTAGGGAAGAACATATAGAAGATGCTCAATGAGCACTTTCCGATGATGCTTTGATGAACAGCAAAGCTGAGGTCCACAGTCCCAATTGTTCACATGTAGAGAGGTGGTTGAATAATCAGGCATTCTACATCTACCCTCAAGAAAATGTTATCGTGCCAAAGGTTCTTTCATGAATGTCTGAGTTGTGATTTAGATAGGATTCCCCCGGATGCAAAAACACATTCTGCTTTCATTTCTACGGCAAGTGCTTTTATTCCTGATGAAGATCTCCCTGGTTTGGGGTCTTCCAGCAGCTGCCTGTGTTTCACAGTTCTGAAAATAGGAGGCTAGCAGTACCTGGGAAAGAAAACATTAGCGTTTCTTGCCAAACTGGTACAGCATGGGCTAAAGAAGATTACCATTATTTAACTGCTCTTTGTTATACTTGTATTCTACTCAATTCCATGATTTTCCTATTGGATGATATGTTTGTGGGATTCAGGGTTAACACACTCCTCATTTTAGTTTGCCTAGCAGCAAGCACTAACTATACAAAGAAGGACACCCAGTAAGTTAATCGAATTTGAATTAGAAAATCATTTAGGTTGGAGATTCTTTTTTCCTACAGCCTAAGATAGATGTTACTATTTTTTGAGGAAAAAAAATCCTTTCTGTGGAAAATCCTGAAGGTTGGCTCACGTAATTTATACCTTATTTCAGCCCCTTTAAGCCGCCTGTCACATCAATTTGTGATTTCTCTGTGAATATATTAAAGTTCACTGAATAATAATTATCAAAAAATATCATAAATCTAGGATTGAGGTTCATTTCAATTAGAGTATGGGAAAAGGCTCTTTGTTAACAAGCTACCTAGATTTCTTCTTTTATCTCAACATAGTTCACTATGAATGGAAATGTGAACTATGTTGATTTCACAAGAACAAACAAACATAACCTGCAACAACTTATGAGTAACTGCTGTGTTCAGCAGGTTTGCAAATGAACACTTTTTCTTTGATATTATCTGTTAACTAACTATATTTCTTAATCTTCATAAATGCCACAGCTTAATCACTTTAACTCCTTTTAATCATTTGCTAAATCAGCAAGTCTGTTTTTCTTGGTTCAAGTGCTCCCTCTGGTGTTCGTTAGTTGAGATGCAACTGCCCTTACCAATATCTGCATTTGAGTCTAAAGTTTGGTTCAACAGCGTTAACAAAATACAGATTTTTTAAAAAAAGACATAAAGAAACTTCACCTTTAAATTAAACTCCAAAGAAAGTGATACCAGGAAGAAACACAATAAGAAATATTTGCAATTCCCTTTAGTATCAACAAAAACAAGTGAGACAATTACCTCCCTCCACTGCTCACAGCGTCTCCTCCTCTCTGATAAGTTACTAGAATGTTACAAAAAAAAGAAAAAGGAACAGTTACAAGACATGCTTATATACTGAAAGCTATTGCATTCATGAGCATATCTTCTATATCGTATTCTTTCTCCCTTCCTATACAGAAGCATCACAACAACCATCACAGGACATACCAGATTTCTTAGTCACTTGGTAACTTTCTAAAAAATGTTTAGAATGAAATACAAATCACTCTGATTTTCTTAGTGTTCCAACGTGGTTGAGAATTAGGCAAAAGTGAAAGTTCTGTACAATCCTATTAAATATGACTACTACATATTTGTACATTAGCATTCCCAAAGCTTCCTCTGTTTTGAATTTCCTGCATCACACAATTTCATGATTTTGTATGTGTCATCTTGCATTCAGAAAGAAACCTCTAGTGGACTATTGTCTCAGAAGCCTGAGTACCAGCAAGACAAAGCTAAATGTTAAACCTTCTTCCTACATACAACTATGCATGCCAAGCTGTGTCTATTAAATAATGCATCTGATTTTTTTTATTGTGAGTTTCAGATACCTTCTCATTGTATTTACATTAGACATGTATCTATAATCGAAACACACTGTAATGTTCTTGAAGGCATTGTTAGCTTAATAAATTTGGCCATAAAAATTTAGCTATAACAATAACAACACCAACAACAAAGATTTGCACATAGTTAGGCCTGAGGTTAAGAAGATTAGCTTTTCTGTAAACAGAGACATGTTTTCTAGGAAGAAATGTGTTTCTAAAAGCTGCCAAATTCTGCTACTTAGAAAAACTCCAAACTGGGAGTCTGCTAGGGAGAGATAACTGCTCCCAGTGATTAGAATAACTGGATTAAATGCGGGAAGGCATAACTTCAGGTACACCTTCTACCAGGGGTGATCCAAGAGCAGAGGCCCTACTTTGAAAGAGACTGAATAGAACTGAATATTAGGATTTTCACTTGGGGGATAATGAAAAGTTTTATGTATGTTTCACATGTGCTGGACATTTTGGTTACCTTTAAGAATACTGATTCTCTGACAGAGGATTACAAAGGAGAGAAACTTTTGTTGGAAAATCTGAAAGCTGAAGTTAAGGGGGAGAAATGTGCTGCCAAGTATGAAATAATCAATAAGGTCATTAGCATGTTAAATCATGCTGAGGATAGAAGCAGTGTGTCTGCTTAATGAAACACATGCAAACAAGGCTGAGATGCAGTGTGGAGCTGTGAACAAACAATTGCATCCAATGGATGGAAAGCAAGGCCAACCGTTTCCACTTCAAAGGCATGCCTGGCGTGGATAAATGAAGTATTGTATTCCATTTTATGTCCTCTCCCCCAACTTATGGCAGAAAAATGAAATAAAAACAGAAACACAATAGTATAACACATGCCAAACTACCAAAGGGAAGGAGGAGGGTAAGTGCAAATATATACCTGTTGGTGTGAAGGTAAAAGACGGGACTGAAAAATCAAAACAAAATATAAACCAGTTATTAAGCTGAAGAAAGAAAGGGAACATATCACATTAGTATAAATCAAGCAGACAGCTGAACATAAAACAAATGTAAATAGCTAAGTCCGTTGCTCTGACACTCTGATATATGAATAAAACCAAATCTGGGGTTGACAAAAGCAGCCTGCCTCTACAGGTACCATTTTGAAGTATCTGACATCCCAGCGCGCCTGGGGAGCTGTGCTGGGTTAGCCTGCGGATGACCTTGCATTTAGTAACACAGATTTAGCTCTCGGCTTTCGCACCAACAGGAATGCTCTGCTATTAATCATTTCCAAACACTGGATGATGGATTCTTAAACAAGTATTATCAGGGTCTTGCTGGAACTTTATCTAGAAATCTGAAAGTAAATGCTTATTAAAGTGGACTAATGGGGGCACTTAAGTATTCATCATAGGGTCTGGGGAGGAAGGAGGGAAGGAGGATAGGGAGGGAGGGAAGAGAGTGGGAGGGAGAAAGGGAGGGAGGGAGGGAAGAGAGAAGAAGGGAGGAAGGGAGGGAAGAAGGTAGGGAGGAAGGAGGAGGAAAGAAGGAAGGGAGGAAGGAATAAAGGAAGGAAGGGAGGGAGGAAGGAAGGAGGAAAGGAAGGAAGGAAGGAAAGAAACAAGAGAAACATAAAATCAAACTGTTTCACTGACAAGGAATGCCTGCCATTTTTACATCAACAGGGCAATGCTTCATTTTTATTATCACGGAAATTTGTGAATGGACAGAAATAAATGCAGCTTTAGATTTAAATTTTTCTGTTGCTGTCTGCATTCGGAAGATTTCTAGGAGTAGGCTGACTGTTTTTTAAATGCCACACCAGAAGCTAAACAATAGAACAATAACACCCTCGGAAAACCTTCACTGGCTCTGCAGTTATAAATCTTAATCTAATCAATAATGCCTGAAATTGAACTGCAGACCTCAAAACGAGCAGCCTCTCCTCCCCCACGTCTCCAAGCTTCTGCCATTCCTGGGTGTTGGCTAACACCAGAGCAATTTCCACATCATTTCATCGAGGGAGGATACTGACTTATTTTCCAGCCTCTTCACGTTAATTTAAGGTAAACATTGCCCTGGTAAGGAAAGCAAGGGAATCTATATTCTTCCCTTGAAGTTGAAAGTCTGCTTTTAACAACTCCTGAAGACGCATAAACTAGAATACTGATTATGTATCATGTGTCAAAAAACTGCCGAAAATATATTCACCACTTCCTATCTGAACATGGGTGAGAACTTCACTCTGGGACAAGAGCATGTGGGTGTTCAAACTGGAAGGCTGGAGCAGCCTCTACCCTGGCCACTTCCTACCAAACCATCTATCCCAGAGGGTACTACCAAGAACAGAAACCCAGACATCCATGTGGTGGACCAATTGATACGCTGGCCTTCGCTGGCAGCACGAAGGCCCCTGCCTTAAGAATTCTATTGTGTTTTCTTTCAGTCAGTTCTTTTCAGAGGGTCCATGTAATTTAGCTACATTCAAAAATTCTGAGCCCCAGTAACAAGTCTTCATAAAAAAATGGTACACTTGAAACTAAAGCTATTCACGCAAGAATTGAGTGCTTGAACGTTAATTGGCAGTTGCAAGGACACAAGGAAAATATGAAAGGTCCTTGTTATGACTTCTTCCTCACGGCTACCCTCAGTTGGAGGAATTGAAGAAGAGATGAAAAGAGGTCAGTCTAAATGAAATTTTCGCTGCTAGCACACCAAAGAACAATGTAATTCTCAAAGCTTCCCATAACAATAAACTCTCTATGTCCCCAGCAATGCTGGTGCAATAAGTGAATGTAACAGACAGGGGTACCAGGTGTCCAGCAGACATCCCACCCAGAGCTCCATGTAGGGGAGGACTTGTTAAGAATATCCACCATTACCCAGGGTTACACTCTGGCTGCATGCTTTATAGGTCAATAGGTTCTTCTGCATTTGTGTATTGTAAATATTTTACTTGCTTTCATCTTAAAGTCATCAGTATTGTTTGTTCAATTTAATTCATTTACTTGTAGGGCAGAGAGAGAGAGATAAAGAGATGAGGGGGAGAGACAGAGACAGAGAGAGAGAGACAGAGAAAGAGACAGAGAGAGAAACAAACAGAAATCTCCCTTCCACTAGTTCACGTCCCCCAGTGCCTACAATGGCCAAGACTGGGTCAGGAATGAAACTTGGAGCAGGGAATTGAGTCCAATTCTCCCACATAGGTGGCACGAACCCAGCCCCTTGGGCCATCACCACTGTCTCCAAGGGTCAACATTAGCAAGAAGCTGGGGTCAGGAGTGAAAGTCAGGACTTCAACTCAGGTATTCTTATGTGGGAGGCAGGTGTCTGCAATGCCAGGCTAAATGCCTGTTTTGTGACATAGAAAACTCAAGGTCTCAGGATGAACTTCCGTTTAATTGCACAGAAACAGACTTATGAAAACGTGCCAAGAAGATGAGGTGAGGAAGGCAGAATCAGTGCTCATCAGATTACATTTGTAATTATGTTCTGTGATTTCTGCTGAAACACAAGCTAGTTGGAAGGATGATGTATTAGTTTAACAGGGTCTGCAGAAAGAGCACATAGGCATTTGTCCGCATGCTCTAAGTACGTTAGTAAAGGAAAAGGAGTAATCCTGGGGCAAAAAAAAAAAAGGGGATTTCATGTCTCATATTTAGACATCAAGACAATATGCAGCATTAAGTGGTTATAATCACACAGGTATGACACCTCATTGTGACAAGAAACAGGATCTCACTGATGGGCTATTTACAAAATGGAGTTGATGATGGAGGTCTTTTGACTGGAGGATTCAAGAGACTCTGTATCTATTTGTGAATTAGTCAGATTCTTTATTCAAACCAGATTTCGAAACACAGTCCAACCCCAACACCCCACTCTTCCCCACTCCACCGCCCAGACACCCCCAGACCCCTTCCCTGTGTTGAGTTTCACACAGCACCTCGTGGGTCTGACATTGGTCTGCTTTGCTCACGTGATGAGCACCAGTTCTCTTTGAAGTAAGCAGACCCTCATTTTCCATTTCAGAGGCAGGGATGCTAACATTTGGCTTCATCTCTAGATAGGTCATGTGTTTGAAGAAAGCGTATTTAAGCATGACAATGCTAAGGCCAATCTTTGTGTATGAGGAGGCTCCTGCCAGACCACTGGCAGCAGGCACAATGACTGATTGTTGCAGTATTGGTGATGGATTGGTGTTGACCCCTTTGGACCATGGCCTCTGGTCACCAAGAGTACAACTACTTTAGGCTGCTGGCCCAGACTGTCCTGTGATTGCCTGGAGACATTCCAGCATGGGCAAGCAGTGACTTTGCCAGAGAAATGACCTGGCTGAGAAGCACAGTAAACATTCATTAAGGAAATCATTTTTGAAAATTGGAAGAAAAGAACAATAAGAAGTTACTCAGTCTCTGCTCTCTGCTAACTACAGCACATCATGGAGACATGCATTCTCCACGCACTAAGCAGAAAGCTGTTTTATGAATGAAAATATTCAGGGGGTGTTCTCCCTTTCGCTCCATGAAGGGCAACAATGTCTCCCTTAAAACTGGGTGACATAGGTCAAGGCATGCACCGATAATTCCTATGATCAGGATATTAAAACTTTTCCTCAATAATATAAATAAGTATATTAATCTCCTAAGAGAACAGGGACTGGTATAGCAGCCAGGCCTAGACCTTCCTAGCTGAAGCCTATTTTAAAGGCTAAGACCCTGAGAAAGTCTATGTCACACCAGGATGCTTCAAAAAGTTCACAGAAAAGAGAATAAAAAGTTCAGTTTAATTTGGTGCAAAACAGTTTGAAATCCATGCACAGTCTTGTCTTAATGCACATTCCTGTTGGCTTTTTGAAGACCCCTGGTGTGTAAATGCTGCAAAAACAAAACAAAAAAAAAAACAACAGCAACAAAAAAAAAAAAAAAACAAGCATGTTTAAAATCTTTACATCTTTATAGAAGAGCTTTATGAACATGGAGACATATGAAACAGGTAGGACAGCTGACACCTTTCCTGATGCCTGCGTAGGTGCTGGTGAGTCCATTCCTCTTCTTGCGATGCCGGTAAAGCCAGACGCTGAAGACCATGAGGATGATCCAGCAGGCAGCCCCGATGCCCGCGATGAATGCTGGCTGCTTCACCACGTCTGAGATCTGCTGCGCGAGGCTGACCTGGTCCTCAGGGGACACCGGGTTTCCGTGAGAATCTGAAAAGCCAACTTCTGGTTGATTTGGGTTTACAACTCAGTATGCTAATGCCAGCATGTGCCTAGGATATCAAATGGCTGCTGCTTTATTCTTTTAGTGTTTGAACAACAATAAACTGCATTTCATTCTGCACCACTTACCATTATTAATTTTAAAAAGCTCAGGATACTTTCAAACTATACTTATGGGACTGAATTTAAAAACAAAGACAATGGTAACTGCTTTGCTCTTTTTTTTTTCCCCACCCTTTCTGAGTGGCAGAGAGTCTGGTGTAGGGGTGGGGTGGGGATATATCTCTGGTCTCCTCTCAAATAACCGCAATAGACTAGGCTGGGTCATGCCAAAGCCAAAAGTCAAGAACTTGAACGAGGTCTCCCATGTGGGTGGCAGACACCCAACTACTTGAGCTATAATAGCTGCCTCCCAGAATGCACATTGACAGGGAGCAGGGATTTGGAGCAGAGTCTGGTATTAAACCTGGGATTTGCAATGTAGCATGCAGATGCACCCACTGGCATTTTCTGCTATGCAAAGTAACCACCTCTGTTTTTGCTTGTATTCCAAGGAACTCTGTATATTGTTATATAGATTAAGTTTCACAATATGGTTTCAACTATGGAGAAAAATTTTTAAAAATATAATGTTACAAATGAAATATCTTAATGAGGTCATAGAAAAAGTAAAGGGTTTTGATAAATATGGGAAGAAAAGACAATTTTTTTCAGAAATATTCAAATATATGTTTTTAAAAAGGGAAAGATATAGTCTTTTATTCAGTATAAGATAGATACTAATAAAAAGTCTGTATCTGTGTGTGTCCCTTCCCCAAGTCTATCTCATAAGAAATTTTTTTTTTTGACAGGCAGAGTGGACAGTGAGAGAGAGAGACAGAGAGAAAGGTCTTCCTTTGCCATTGGTTCACCCTCCAATGGCCGCCGCAGCCAGCACGCTGCGGCCGGCGCACCACGCTGATCCGATGGCAGGAGCCAGGTCCTTCTCCTGGTCTCCCATGGGGTGCAGGGCCCAAGCACTTGGGCCATCTCCACTGCACTCCCTGGCCACAGCAGAGAGCTGGCCTGGAAGAGGGGCAACTGGGACAGAATCCGGAGCCCCGACCGGGACTAGAACCCGGTGTGCCGGCACCACAAGGTGGAGGATTAGCCTAGTGAGCCATGGTGCTGGCTTCTCAGAAGATCTTTATCTGTCTTAGAAACACATTATTTGAATCTATGTTCAAACAGGTCTATAGAATTTAGGATCATTAATGTACAATGAAAATTTAAGATAACGTAACCATTGAAAGAGCTATGAAGAATCTTTCTTTTAATATAACAACCGTGACCAGCAATGGGCATAAGAAAAGAGCATTAAATATGAAAAAGTATTATTATCAGGTGTTATAAATAGTCCAAAAGACCTATTTTTGAAATCCATCTTGATTTGAGAATTAAAAACTGATGGAATAGATGATCAGTAAAATTTACTTACTTCAACTTTATGTTTTCAAACTAAGAAGATGATTTTTCAAGCTCCCATTACATCAGATCACACGCAACAACTGGCGAAGCCTTTAAAGGAAACTGCAGGCCACTGCCTCATCATCAAAGCAGTATCCCATCTGTTGGTGCCAAGTGATGCCAACCCTGGCGATGCCCAATGGGCAGAATTCTCATCGGTATCTGCCGTTTTATTGTTCCTCACCCACAAAATGTTGAAACAAGAAGTTGTCTACCCATTTTATTCAGGTGGGTGATTTCTTATGATTATTGAATAATATGACTCTCAAGGGATTCTTATAGTAAATTCTTATAATTTTATGTTGCCTCAGAATCTATTTCACATCTGAGTTTAACTTGATCACACCAAAAACAGGGTTGGTCACTCTCGACATAGTTTGTAGTTCTCTGCCTCCTCTATGTTTCTCCATATAGTCAGTCTAGATACCCAGCTCATGTGCCCTCCTCCTGGTAGCCATCTCCCTATGGGACATGTGAATATAAACTACTTTTTAAATATATATATATATATATATATATATATATATATATATGAAATACAAAGTTAGAGATGGAGGGGGTACATCTTGCACCCACTAGTTCACTCTTCAAATGGCAGCAATGGCTGGGGCTGGGCTAGGTACCCAGAGCTGCACCAGAGTCTCCCACATGGGCAGCAGGGTCCCAAGTACCTGCATCATCCTCTGCTACTTTCCCAGGCACGTTAGCAGGGATCTGGATGGAAGTGGAGCAGCCAGGACAAGAACTGGTGCCCATATGGGATGCCAGCATCACAGGTGAATCTTAACTAGCTGTGCCACTACACCAGCCTCAAAACAACTGACTTGACCGATGCCCCAAAAACATGCGCACTACACCGATGTGCAGCAGTGACAAACTTGCAGTCACAGAGTGACCCCACCCGTTAGGACTCCCCAGGAGAAACCCTGGGTGAGGCCCTGATTGCCAATGAAGACCTTGGCCCACAGCTGCTCTCTCTCTACCCCCAACCTGTTGGCTGAGCACACTGCCACAGTGGCCTTCTCCTTGGGCCTTCTCTATATGCCTCTCCTCTTGCTGATCTGCTAGTAGCAAATAACCTCTTCTATTGTGTGTGTGTGTGTGTGTGTGTGTGTGCGTGCTGTGTTGTGTTCTCTGTAACTCTCCTGACCAGTGTACTGGCCTCTCCTGACTCTGCTCTAAGTCATGGCCAGCATGAACGGACTGGACGCAGACCAGACTGGAGCTACAAGGGCATGTGTCAGCATAAGCAAGTTTCCTGAGAGAGGGACACATGCTCAGGGGCTGGACACGTGGGCATTGCACTGTCTGCCAGGATCAAGCACCACAGCCCCACACCTTGCAGTGCTGTCAGGGCAGGGGTGGATTTTATAGCCACTCTACAGAGAGACTTCAAGACCAGATGAGAGAGAATACTGCTCACACAATCTGCTTCAAGGCAGACACATTTTCCAGTTCAACAACACATTTCTTTTCCAGAAAAGAACTGGTGTAACTCATTGCATAGGAACATTTCCTAAACAGAAAAATAAATATTATTTCTGCAGATTCTGTTTTCTTGTTGAGTGATATTGTATCCAGACGAGACAACAGGCAGAAAAAAATAAGCAGCATTCAACGGTGAAGAAAACAGCCTTTGGGAAAACATTCCTTTCTATGTGAGGTGGCTAAATTCCGTCTCGTGTGTGTGTGTTTTGTGTGTGTGTGTGTGGGTGTGTGTGTGCTGTGTGCACGCGTTTTTCCTTGCACAGAATTCCAGGTTTTCTTCCATGGATGCTTAAGGCTGAAAAGCCTGTTTTCACAAGCAGTCACCTGCCTTGCCCTGCTTGTTGACTGAACGTTTCATTTCATGTTCCAGACCCTTTTATCTCTGGTCATCCTCAGCGCATTTCAGCCTCTGAAAGTTCACCACGCAGACCTATTCTTCTTATTCTGCGCACACCCTTTGTATCTGCTGGGTTTATAGATTTCATGGCTATTTGTGCAAGGTTAAGTTGGGGAGCTTCAGATTTTTATGGAAACAGCCAAGAGAGGTTCCATGCAAGCGACCAGATGGGCTTAACAGAATAAAGTGTAGTGTGACTAATGAATTACATCAGCCACTCCACATCCCAGCCTTTGTCTCCCTGCAGCTGAGGCCAGGCTAAGATATGGAAAACGGGAACACACTTATAATTTCAAGAAAACCAATTTGACCCTTAAATCCTATGATTAAAATCTTAAATCAACAAAACTGCACATGGACCTTTTTCCATTTTCCAAAAACCAAGACTCAGAATGATATGCTATTCCAACAGATAAATAGCACCAACTATCCATAGGGTCATCACAATGGGCAATTTCAATTTTAATAAATTCATACTGACATTTCACAAAGGTGGGCAATATTTAAATATTAACCACTTCCTTAAAAAACTGATTCCTCCAAAGCTTATATAACATTGTAATAAATGCATCAAGCGATATTCTGCATAGTTTCCTTGTATTGCTTGAAATAACCCCTGAAACTATCATTGTTTTAAAGGGTTTAAAATGCATAAGATAGGGGCTGTCATTGTAGCAAAACAGGTTAAGCCTCCACCTCTGACACCAGCATCCCTTGTGGGCGCTGGTTCATGTCCTGGATGCTCTACTTCCTCTTTTTCTTTAAGATTTATTTATTTATTTGAGAGGTAGTGTTACAGACAGAGAGAGTAAAAGACAGGGAGAGAGGACTTCTACCCACTGGTTCACTCCTCAAATGGCTGCAACAGCCAGAGCTGGGCTGATCTGAAGCCAGGAGCCCGGAGCTTCTTCCTGGTCTCCCACGCAGGTGCAGGGGCCCAAGCACCTAGTCTATGTTGTACTGCTTTCCCAGGCTATCACAGAGAGCTCGAGTGGAAGAGGAGCAGCCAGGACATGAACTAGCACCCATATGGGATGCCGCTGACTCAGGCAGAGGCTTAGCCCACTATGCCACAGCACCGCCCATGCTCCATTTCTCATCCAGCTCCCTGCTAATGCGCCTGGGAAAGCAGTGGAGCCCCTGCCACCTACTTGGGAGACATAGATGAAGCTCTTGGCTCCTGGTTTTGACCAGGTCCAGCCCTGGTCATTGCGGCTATTTGAGGAATAAACCAGTGGATGAAAGATTCTCTCTCTCTTTCTCTGATTCTCTTTCTCTCAGTCTGCTTTTCAAATATAAATAAATCTTAAAAAAAAAAAACGCAAAAGATAAAATCCAAAAATCAAATTCTAGTCCACGGTTGTGACACAGAAAGCAAGTTCTCCACTAAAGACTTGAAGGGGAAAGGACTCTCCCCATGAAGACCTGGGAGGCAGCTTCCAGGACAGCAACGTTGTTTCGTGGTGCTTACAGTCACACAGGCCAGGAAGAATGCACACCACTTCCAATCCTGAAACAACGAAACCCTCCCACAGACTGTGTTTCCTTCCTCCTTTCTGATGGCCCAGGGTCAACCTTTGGAGTCTCACGTTAAAGACACTCTGCCTTGCCAGGCTGTGGCCTTCAATGTGTATGTGGAACAGGTCCCCAACCCCTGGCTCCCACACACAACCTGACTTGCAGTAAACGCTACTGTGTTACGGCACAGAGATTCTACAAGTATCTCTCTTATATACGCTAGCACTGTCTTAACAATAAAACAGCCATAATAGTTTTCAAGAGGGATGTGAAGTTCTTCATGTACAGCAACAAAGTTTATCAAAACCAAATGTGCCTTAAATATCTCTTCTTAATATCTGACCTTTCTCTCTACTTCTTAAATATAATCTTATTTTGTTTTTGCTTTGCTACTGTTTATAGTCTAGATTTTACTAGTAATCACTTAGGATTTTGTATTTTATTTTCATGCCATATTATCTATAATGAATTGAAGTACAAGCCTTCTAAATGTCTGACTTTTTATTCATATAAATATTTTTGACACATATTTTATTTAACTTGCCAAGTAATTAGCATATTAGCATATTTCAATGCTCTTTTACATCTCACTTTATCTTTTGTTATGAAAAACTATTACAATTTTAAAGACACTATTATGACTATAAATTAGAAGTGGCTATATACTTCTAGTATCTACAGAACATTTTGTATGGAAGATTCTCTTTTCAAATCCAAACAACTGCAAGCTACATGAAGGGAAAGGCAATCTTTACTTGTTCCATGATGTAGTTTTAGTGCTCAAGTAATACTATCTGTTGAATATATGAAAAAAACTTAGTGGAATAGCCTTTTCCTTTAAATTATCATCTAAAATGTATGGTTGGTTTGGTTAAATGCAGTGGTTACATACATACATATATATTATATATGTATATGTGTGTACATATATGTATATATGTGTGTTTATGTATATATGCATATATATACATGTATATATAATATATATGTTATATATATATATATATATATATATATAAGTAGTGCAAACATTGTTACTATAGCTATAAGCCACATTCCATGTTCTCTGTTTCAAAAGCGTAATTGTGCTTGGTCAATTGCACCAGGGCTTGGTCACTAGCAAAACCATCAAAGCAGGACAAGGGGCTCCAAGACAGACTGTCAATCAGACCTGTGCCCACACTCACCTAACTGGATGAACTGTGGCTCGCTCTTCACCCCAGGTCCAGCGCCAGTGCTGGCTGCCACTTCCACGCTGTATCGGATGCCAGGGACCAGAGAGGGAATGACCACAGAAAACGTGGATCCATCTACCGTCTTGTTTATATGGTATCGTGTTTCATTGCCCAGACACCAAACCTGCAAGAGTGACAGAATGAACGCCAAAGCTGGTAAATAATGTAAATCAGATTAAAGATCACCAGAGATCACATTTTCAGGCCTTCAGAGAGCTCACATCTATCTGGAACCAGCTGGAAGTTTCAAAAGTCGTTTTTCCCTAAAATCTAGTTCTGAGAAGACTCTTCCAGTCCAGCTTTGTGTTAGTAGTAGCTTCAAGCCCTCATTATCCTTTCCTATATACTTTTATCATTTTTTAAAAGATGTGTTTTATTCATTTGAAAGGCAGAATTGAGAGTATGAGAGTGAGAGAGAGAGAGAGAGATCTTTCATCCACCCTATATATCATTTCACCCCCTAAATGGCTACAACAGCCAGGACTGAGCCAGGCTGAAGCCAGGAGCCAGGAGCTTTAGTTGGGTCTCCCATGTGGGTACAGGGGCCCAAGGACCTGTACCATCTGCTGCTTCCCCAGGCCATTAGCAGGGAGTTGGATTGGAAGTGGAGCAGCTAGGAGGTGAATGGGCGGCCATAATGGATGTCTGTGTTGCAGGCAGCAGTTTAACCTGTTATGCCACAGTGCCTGTCCTATCTACATATTTTTAATGGATTCTATAGATGTGCCTATAAATTCTGCCTGAAGATACTGATTCCTGTTATCTGACATCACCAGGTCCTGTATCACCCCATATCACCAGGTTTTTGTTCTTTTTCTTTTAACATCAAGAAATTATTTGCAAGAAAAAGAAAAAAATAAAATAAAAAACAGAAATAGGGACCTTGCAAAAAACTATGTATATCCAGATGAAGAACAACAAATTCTCTTTCATTTTTCAACATTTTCATTCTAGCCACAAGATGAGTGGCAGACTGACCTGATTTGACCTTCTTATTCCCTGGGCTAAAACTACCTGGCCCTGGCACTGATATCATCAAGCTAAAAAGCAATTCATGTAAAAGGAAGGAGAACTTCTCAATAACTACAAGTGTGATTACCAAAAATAAAATGGAACCCAAAGAGGAAGGACCTGGGTTCAGCACTGTGGCTCAGTGGGTTAAGCTGCTGCCTGCAACGCCAGCATCCTATATGGGTGCTGGTTTGAGTCCCAGCTGCTCCACTTTCCATCTAGCTCCCTGCTAGTGTGCCTGGAAGCAGGGGACAATGGCACAATTCTTGGTCCCCTGCACCCATGTGGGAGACCTGGATGGAGTTTCAGGCTCCTGGGCTTCGGCCTAGCCCAGACCTGGCAGTTGTGGCCATTTGGGGAATGAACCAGTGGATGGAAGTTCTCTCTCTCTCTCCCTCTCTCCCTCTCTCCCTCTCTTACTCTCTCTCCCTGTCACTCTATCTCCTTCTCTCTGTAACTCTGTCTTTCAAATAAATAAATAAATCTTAAAAATAAAAAAGTGAGGACTCTCCTACCATTTTATGTGGCCTATGGTGTGTTGAAATATTATCAATGAGGGGCCAGCACTGTGGCATACCAGGTTAACACCCTAGCCTGAAGTGCTGGCATCCCATATGGGCGCTGGTTCAAGACCCGGCTGCTCCACTTCCAGTCCAGCTCCGCTATGGCCTGGGATAGCAGTAGAAGATGGCCCAAGCTGTCGGACCCCTGCACCCACAGGGGAGACCCGCAAGAAGCTCCTGGCTTCAGATTGGTATAGCTCTGGCCGTTGCGGCCAATTGGGGAGTGAACAATCAGATGGAAGACCTCTCTCTCTCTCTCTGCCTCTCCTCTCTCTCTGTATAACTCTGACTTTCAAATAAATAAATACATCTTTTTTAAAAAAAAGAAATATTATCAATGATAGAAACTAGCATTCTGGTCTTAAACAAAGGTACTTCAAACAATTTATGGGAAATGGAATTAAATGATTAGTTTATTTGGATGCAAAAAATATTAGAAATTCATGCATATACAAGAGTTTTTAATTAACTTCAAGGAAAATGCATATTATGAAACACTATGCATGGATTAGAAAAATCTTAGCAACAAAATATAAGTATTTTTAGTTCCATTTTCACAAACTTGAAATCCTGGTATTTTTAAATGGAAATCATTAATATTCCATAAGATACATGAGATCATAAAGAATCTTAATATGTACTTGGTGCAAAAAACATTCTCATGGTAAAGAAAAAAAGTTACTGTATATTTCATTCCTTCCAATAGTGACACTTGTGAAAGAAAATTATTTTCAGGAAATTAAAAAATTTTGAATTGCACTGTGATTCTTATTTTAACTGTCACTGAAGGGTTAATGATAGAATGTCTTTTGCAATGTCCAACAAAACACCACAAGGCTTCAGTTCCCATAAGATAATGATCCTCAGAGTAGTAAAACACACTCTGTCATTTATAACACCCTAAAGCAATATGCAGGATTTTCTTCAAGCAGGCTACCGTCTTTTAACTGTGGAGGTAAGGGTATTTACGATAAATCTAAGGCTTCCCGTGTCTTCTATCACTTGGGCAATAACCCATATATTTTTTCTTTGAAAGTTCATCTTATTTGAATAATTTCATTGCATAACGGCAGCAAATGGTCAAACGCTATACCAGGATCTGACCATTTGGAAATAAAGAGTCCTTTGTGCATTTTTTCCCCAATTACATTACACAGCTGAACCAAAGCCACAAACTGATTTTGTACCAGTCAATCAGGTTCTGAAAGGCATTTTATTATTTTAAATTGACCATGAAGTTAAGTGAAATCCACCCTCTCGCATTTCTTCAGGAGAGAAATGAGTTTTGACTCTTAGGGGAAAATGCCTACATTACACAATTTTGCTGGAGAGCTGACACATCACCTCATTTTAAATCCGTAAGAATCTTCTCTAACAGTCTATTTTTCCGGATTGAAACACAGCATCTTGTCACTTCCCAGTACAGATAAAACCTTGAAACTCATAAGAAAGGGCTTAAAAGTGTAGACTCTTTCACCTTCTAATGATTTGCTTATGCTAAAAAACCTTAGTTGGAACACTTTGAAACAGACACGGTACACTTAATGACAGCATTTGAAATACTTTTCAAAAGATGTAGCCCAGTCAGCATCTACAGATTTCATAAAGTGGTTTTCAATATGTGAGTCAAAGTCATTTTAAAATCAAATGTTATAACTAAATTAAGTTCAGTGTCCCTGGTCCTTTTAAAAATTAATTTGCTACTTCCAAAGCATATTCATCATCTTTAACTAAGGATGCATATCAGAACCACCCAGGAAGGCACTGTCTAGATACTCGTGCAGGGGACGCTGTTGGACCAAGAGTCAGAATCTCTGACCTGGTAGCCAGACACTGAGATTTGGAAAATGATCCCACAAGTGATTTTGATGCTAGGCGGAAATGAAAAAAAAAATCGTTGAAAAAAAATCCCCTACACTGAAGAGGGGAAGATGTCACCTTTCTAACATCAGTTTCATATCAACAGGCAGATTTTAAAATAGTCACAGATGAGGGTACTTCAGAAAGTTCATGAAAAATGCCATTAAAAGACAAGTATGTTTTGGTGCAAAAAAATTTTGACATCTACTGATACTTGTTTCATAGCATGTATTTTCCTTGAACTTTCTTACCCCACCTATAAGAGATTGTCTACTAAGTATATAATTTAGCTAGTATCTAGAAAAATAGGCGGCACAGAAATATAAATCAGTGTCCAAATAAGTACATGCTTTGCAGTTAAAATTCTAGTATGTAGTGTGTTTATACGACTGTTAAAAATACACACAAAATCTATTTTCTATTAAAGCTTCCCTGATTTGATCTATCGATTATTCATTTATCATAGCTCATTAAGAGTATCCTATAACATTCATTGATTACAAAGATAAGCTCAAGCACACTCTGAATAAGTTGAACATCTCCAAGTTAGTTTTTGATATACCTTGGGAGGCCTGAAAAAAAATCTTATTAAAACAAACCTACGTAAGAGTGTCTATATGAATGGAACAGAGTTAAGACTTCACTGATAAAAATAATCATTCAGAATCATTAGACTCATTCAGTTGAGAATTTATCACACGTATTTAAATTCAATCATACAGAAATTTATGAGATTTTCTCTGAGACACGTTGTGTTTGGACACTAAAACAAGATTGATAGAAAAAAAAATTTCCCAACTTATACTTAAAGTTACAAAGTTATAAAGATGAAAAAAAATGATAGAACGTGATTCACAGTGAATTTTACAGGACAATCCAATCCTGCAAGAAAATTTAAGCTGCCTTCTAGAGGGGAACCTTTGCAGTAACATGAATATTTGTTGCTTGTGAGAAATTACATCACATTTTGTGACCAGTTAGATTCTGTTTTTTAAATTAATTTTTTTTCAAAAGGCTTTTCTTACCCTGCCACTCCACCCTCCCCAAAATAAACCCAAAATATTTACTAACACAATCACTAAATAAACAACATGAAAGCATTTGGAAAATAATTTTACATGCAGATGCTTAGACCAGCAGATGGCGCCAAATACCCATAAACAATTTGGCCAGCTTTCCTTTCCTTCCCAGTGGATGGTTGTCTTTAAAGCAACTCTGGTGGATTACCTTGTACTCTTGGACCATTCCATTCTGAGTGTCTTCAGGAGGGGGCTGCCAACTGACAAGAATGGCAGTTCCGTTTCCATCGTTCTTTGACACAGTCACGCTTTGCGGTGGGGCGCTGGGTGCTAGGACATCATTTAAAAATGATTAGAGTGTGTCACAGAATAGAGACAGCAGAAAGATTGAATGTCCAACAGTAACCACATACATATTAACACAGGCCTTTGCTTTGAAGACGTATTTCATCTACGGCTGAAAAGGTCCAGGCTACTAAAGTGTTCCATCAATATGGCTGACCCGTTGTTGTTATGCATTTTCAATAAGTGATGTTATTTATACAGATGACCCCCAGAAAACATTCCGGAACAATCCCTGTTTCTCCTATCCTGCAACCCTAATCTTACGTTTTCCCTAAAAATGTTCAAAAGGATGAAAACGGAAAATAATCATTGACAATCACTGTCATTTATATCAGGGGTGGGAACCTTTTATTCCTGCCCAGAGCCACTTGGATGTTTACAACATCATTCATAGGCCTACAAAATAATCAACTTAAAAATTAGCCGGCTGGGGCTAGTGCTGTGGCATAGCAGGTAAAGACACCGCCTGTGATGCCATCAGCCCACATGGGTGCCGGTTCATGTGTCCGTTGCTCTACTTCGCATCCAGCTCCCTGCTAATGTGCCTGGGAAAACAGCAGAGGATGGCCCAAATGCTTGGGCCCCTGAACCCAGGTGGGAGACCTGTAAGAAGCTCCTGGTCGCTTGTGGCTTCAGTGTGGCCTAGTCTCAGTTGTTGCGGCCATCTGAGGAGCAAACCAGCAGATGGAAGTCCTCTCTCCATCTCCCTTTCTTGTTGTAACTCTTTCAAATAAATAAACCTTCTTTTTTTTTTTTTTTAAATAAGCTTACTATGGATATTATGGACTAACTAAATTTCAAGTTCCACCAGTGGTTGCCTTGGCAGGGGCAGACAAATAATTTCGCAGGCCTTATATGGCCCATGGGCCAAATGTTCCCCACCCCTAATTAATAGAGTAAATGACAAAGGCAAATTAGAGAAAAGTTGGGTTGTTTCTTTAACCTATATGTAAATACTACTTTTCAATCTCCAGTTATATAGAGTGACCAGCCATATTGGTTTGTCTACAACTGTGGGTTTCCAGAGCCCTGAGACATATGAAGAAAATGCTAACACAGTGAAGTCCTGGGCAGACCAAGACCATACTCTCTTTATCTACAACTCATTAATCAAACTAACATTTGATTAATAAATGGAAAGACAAATTTTTAAAGCTATACCATCTTTAACTGCGAATTGAAGTCAGGAGTAATTAAATACACACTTTATCTTCTAATAAGTAATACACAGTTCACGTCTACACAATTTTTATGTAGCCCATGACAGAAGCCATCCAGTTATCATAGTGCTTTGGTTTTGGTAGTTGTTCCAATGAAACAAATCCTCTCAGAAAGAACACTAAATGCTCATTATGAATTCAGTCAATAATTAATGCCACTATTAACACTTCAGCAATCTCAAGGAAGTTAACAGAAGCCTAACACATACACAACCGAACACAGAAATCACACACTTCATCAAACTTGCCTTCTTCCAGGGTTTTGGCAAACTTGATTTCACTATCTGCTCCTTGAAATTCGTTAAAAAAGGGACGAGCCTTAATTTCATAGTTGACTCCCTTTTTGAGATCAGGGATAACCACACTATTTTTGGTTGGGGTCCTCACTTCAAACACCGACCAGTCTGTATCTCCATGGCTGGCTCCTGAAGGCCGGTAGAGGATGTTGTAGCCTTGGATATACTGAGACTGCTGGTCCACCTGTTAAAGTAACACACAGAAATGCAGTCATTCAGAGCTTTTGGTCAGCTCACTGGAAGACTGTGAAAAGTCAATCTGACAAAATGCAAAAAAAAAAAAAAAAAAAAATCTATCTTCACCTGTTTTTCAAGTTCATAAAGTAGAATACTAAAAATCTACTCCATCTTTTATAAGGTGATGTTCATTTCTGTGCCGCATGCAAAAATGTGAGGCCTCCTTGCAGTTTGGAGACATTTCATCAAGACACAGGCCAGGGTCAAGAGAACGAGGGAGGAAAATGTGTTTTACTACTTTCTGATTTTAAAAGCCTACTTAACACTGCTTGGAAATATTTCTAAGTTTAAAAGGTCATGTAATAATGGCCATATCACAAAGTATTCACAGTTAATACTTTGTGTGTTCCCCCTGGGGCTGATAAAGTTCACTATGGTAGCAGAAGAGAAAAAAAAAATCAGCCCAAAGATACAACTTTTCTACTTAAAGGCAGACCAGATCTCCCAACATAACCCATGTGTACATTACAGGAACATCACAGTGTAAAAGTGGCCCACAGTTGCATTTTCGGCACAATTATCTCATAGAAAGCATCTACTCAATCAAACCAAGAACAATGCTGCAGCAGCAACTCACCGTCCAGTGCACTTCGATGGAAGAGGAGGAGAGGATGGTAGGGTTGTGGAGGTGCAGGACAACATTTCCGAGTTCTCGCTGGACCTGCTTGTGGTCCACCCCCTGACTTGTTGGGGGAACATCTGCAACAATTCAAGAAGACTGTGTTAGGCCCTGAGCAATGTGACAGGATGGCAGGAGAGCTGGGGGACTCTACCCTTTTATTGAGAGCAACTCCCAGAGAAGAAGCACTGGGACCATGAAGCCAGCCTGTTATACAGAATAAAATTAGAACAGCTTCAACTTTTTATCAGGACCAAGAGAATAGGAACACACAGAACAGGATGAGTGGGGGGGTTTGGAGAGAAAAAGAGCAAGCAGAGGGCCTGAAGAACGCCCAAAAGAGCAGGTGGCAATGGTAACAATGGCAAATAGTAGCTTCAATGGATCCTCCCACCAGGTAATGATCACTTTCTTGCTGAGAGCGGGGCACCAGTGCAATCCCCTCTGAGTCTGTCATAACCTTTTGTAGCAATCCTAACTATGCAAGACAGAAAAGAGCCAGAAATCGCGGCAGAGCGGATGGGTAATGAAAGCACAGACATGTGGTAAGTGAAAAGCATGCACAAAGAGAAGCCGGGAAGCAGGAATTGATCTTCCTAAGTAAAGTCTATGTTCAGGTGGTGGCTCCCACGGTGGGTAGAGCAGTCACTGTGAAAGTACAATTAAACAAATCTGGTAATATCCATGAGAGAAGACCACTTTAACTGATGATGGTTTATTTTATTGTTTCACAGCAAAGTAGTTTTAATATAAAGTGCTTAATCTAAAGAACACCCAAATTTGACAAAGAAGACCAACTATATGGTAAAGGTTAAACTGTTACAGGTTTGAATGTATGAAACTGCCTTTTAAGACGTGCCCTTGAGTACAGGAATAACAACCATTATCCACCACCAACTTGCCAGGGAATCCTTTTCATGAACACTGCTAGATTCCCTAGCAAGTCTAACCATCATACTGGCAACAGCACTCTATACAGTATTACTGTAGAAAGTCTCACATCAGAGAGTAAAATCAAAAGATACAGAAAAATGTAATGTTCAGAACTTTATGAATCGATCCTTTTACTGGTTTTGTTTTCTATTTGGTGTCATCATGAGAAAATAGCAAGCATACTCTAACTTTATTATTGTCTGGTCTAAATATGCTACAGTCCTTGACTTGCTTTTCCTGTGAGCTTTTCAAGCAATTTCATCAACTCTCGACCCTCTCTTAAAAGTCCATCTGAAAAGTAGAGTTCAGGGGGACTGGCATTTGGTACAGAGTTTAAGCAGCCAATTTTGATACCCACATCCCATATCAGAGAGCCTGGATCTCCCAGTCCTGGCTCTGCTTCCAATTGCAGCTTCCTGCTAATGCACACCCTAGAAGGCAGCAGGTTATGGCTCAACATTTGGCTTTCTGCCACCCATATAAGAGATATGCACTGACTCTCCAGCTCCAGGCTTTGGCCTGCCTCTTGCATGCATTTGAGGAATGAACCAGCAGATGGGAGATCTCTGCCTCTCTCTGTCTCTCTGTGCCTTACAAATCGATTAAATAAGATTAATCAGTTTAATCATGGCAGCATTCAGACACATGACTCCATTCGCCTTACAAATCTATTAAATAAGATTAATCAGTTTAATCATGGCAGCATTCAGACACATGACTCCATTCATGATCTGCCCAGTTCAGAGTAAAAAGAGGAACATTACTTTATCCAAACGTAATTCTGTTAATGCCAGGTAAGACTACATTGGTTCTTTTGGCAACTACATCACTCAGTTGTTTCCAAAGGGTGTTTTAATTGACTTCAAACACTGAGTCTGCACAGCTGCCAAAGCTTTGCCACACACTCACACATACTGCCCTTAAGCCTGGTGTCCTCATCCTATCCATTTATAGCTAATTTTTTAAACCAAATTCAAGCACTGGATATTTTAATTTGCTCCATTAATCTTAATCATGTTAGAGCTGGCTTCTCACTCTAGTATTTCCAAGATATAGTTAATTCTGATTCACACATTTCTCAGTTTTGTGCTATGTGCAAATTTTATGAACTTCATTTATGTTTAATCTAGACTCTAAACAAAGTAACTAAACTCTAATAACAAGAGTCTTATGGTACAAAATTGTATAAAATCAGACTCTTTTATACTTACATACTTATTACTTATAGTTGTACAATCCTGAAGAATGAGTATATTTTGTCTCCATTTTATAAGTGAGGCAGCTGAAGCTCACTGGCTGACTAGCTTGCTCAAAGGCATATGCAGGTAGAATGAAGGGCTGCCCTTTGATTTCCAAATTTTATAACCATTGGCCTACACTTTCCGTCTTCCAGTTGATATCCATTCATGTCATTTGAATGCACAAAGGCAAGGTAACTACAATATTGGAAAGACCTGAATTCATGTTTGAATAGACTTTGAACTACCTTACAAGTGAGGGTGTAAATGGGAAACTCTTTGAAAAAGTTAATGGAATACTAGAATCAATAAATTTTTCAGTACAAACATTTTTTAAATGCATGCAAAATTTTTTATAATATCTATATTTCCATGAACTTTTTGAAGATCCCTTATATACCTCAGTGAGTACATGACAGAACAGCACAGAGCAGTTGTCAATGAAAAACTTTGCTGGAACCTACTGGATACAGATCCCTGTACTGGGAACAAAAGGTTAAATTCATTTTAGAGCTGTCATGTCTGCATTCTTTACAAATACATATGTATTATTGAAAACCTCAAACTGCCTTAAGGCAGGCTCCAGGTATATGAAAACTCCCGGTGAGGTGACTCATCATAGCAAATACAGGCTTTGGGTGTGTTGAATTCACACACCAGGAGACAGATGTAGGCATGTCCTACAACTCCTTTTGCTTTCTCTGTGAATTCTGCAACAGAGTCCTTCCGGAAACATTGTTTATGCACCAGAAAAGACAAAACATGCAGCATAGCTGGCAAACTCACTCCTAAACCAGAATAAAACTAGTTTAAAACTTTGTCAATTTGTGTATCACTTGTTTCTACCTTTATAATAATTTATATTTCCTTTGAGAATATTAATTCAAGTGAGAATGAGGATTCCTCTACATGTTGAGAAAAGTAATTTTAAAGTTTCAGTCTCTACACTGTAGAATTAACTTGGCTTACTAATGTTAAGAGCATTCACATTTTGGCCGGCGTGGCTTAATAGGCTAATCCTCCGCCTGCGGCGCCGGCACACCAGGTTCTAGTCCCGGTGGGGCGCTGGATTCTGTCCTGGATGCCCCTCTTCCAGGCCAGCTCTCTGCTGTGGCTCGGGAGTGCAGTGGAGGATGGCCCAAGTGCTTGGGCCCTGCACCCCATGGGAGACCAGGAGAAGCACCTAGCTCCTGGCTTTGGATCAGCACAGCATGCCAGCCACGGTGGCCATTGGAGGGTGAACCAACAGCAAAAGGAAGACCTTTCTCTCTATCTCTCTCTCTCACTGTCCACTCTGCCTATCAAAAAAAAAAAAAAAAAAAAAAAAAAAAAAAAAAAAAAGAACCAGCACATTTTAATTGCAATGATATGAAGATTAAATATATACTAAAGGGTCATGGAAAAGTTGGATTGAAAGATAAGTGTATTTTGATAAAAGGTGAGTTTTGAAATCAATGAATAGCTTTTCTATAATATGTATTTTTCATGACTTTTGGAAAAACCCTCATATATATGAATTTCTAAATTTTGGTAACAAGATAACCTTATCTTTTATTCTACTTTCCAAGAAGTTTATGAAGTAGCTTCATATTTAAATTTTACTCAAATTAGAACATTAAAATAATAGGATGAGTGAGTGAGAGAGCATATAGGACATACTATTCTGCCTGTTAAACATGAAAAATGATTTCTAAAAAAGTATACACATAATGTGGTCCAAATGAACATTTCCAATTCCGAATATCTAAGTGGCTTTAAACCTGTCTGCTTTTCCTTTCTTCTGTCACTTTACCCTAATTTTCCATTAAAAATTTTCATATCTCATATTCACATAATTCACAATGAAGGACAGGCCAACAAGCACAGAGATTGAAGTATCTTCTCCATGTTTTAGAGGAGGGTGACTGGACAGAGGGATTAAGACTGAGTTTCCAAATATCTCTTACATTTGTGGGATTTCAAGTTACCTGATTTGAGTTATAATTCTGAAAATTCACCAAAAAGGTTATGAGTACTGAGTGCAAACATAAAGTTTACTCACTTTTCAAAACAATTATAAGATGATTAATATTTCATATGCACATGCAATTCTATTTAAAATCAATAAACTGAATACAATACAAACTATTCACAGAATATTTGTTTCAGTGGATTTTTGACTTTATGAGAAACACTTCTCTGTTATCATTATATGCTTAGTCTAGAAAATAGTGAGGTTTATAGACACTGTGTTGTGTTTTATAAAATAATTACACTAATTGACATCAGAATGTAAATACAGAATCCTCTCATGCAGTAACCATGGTTTGCCTGTATAGCTATGACATCTAAAGATAAACAGGTGTTGCAAGGTTAAGGAAATCAATATTTACCTTGTGTTTTCACTGGATCAGATATTTGGCTTGGATCACTAATTCCATATGCGTTAGCTGCCCTCACAAGGAAAAGGTAAATGGCATTAGGTTTGAGTCCTTTAATGGCAAATGTTTCTGTTTTCACATTCTCTGCTACGGTCTGCCAGCTGCTACCAGACGCATGGCTAAGGATAGATACACAAGTTAGAACACACCTATTTAATGGTTAAATCCCAAAAAGAACAACTAGGAAACATTTGCTTCATTCTACCTGAAGGCTTCTATAATATAAGATGTAGGGGTTGCTCCTGAATTCAAATTTGGTTGCCACAATAATGTTACTGTATTTCTGCTGACATCTGTAACTTCAGGTTTTGAGGGGGCACTGGGGATTAAATTGGGGTCAGTGGGTCTCGGAGGCTGAACTGGAACGCCAAATTCTAGCAAACAGGAAAAAAAGAGAAAAGGAAAATGTTTATCCATATATAGATAAGCATATAAATGTAAATAACATAACTAACTACACATCTACTAATGGATGAGGACACTTACTTCATCAATTTGCCGGTAAGTAAACAACTGTATTTTAAGCTTTATTTTAAGGCAAAGATTCTAATTTACCTTGGACTTCAATGTAAGCACTCCATGTCGCTTCACCACTGGGGGTTGATGCGGTGCAGGTGTACCGACCAGTGTCACCCAGCTGAGAAGGCAGACGGGAAATAAATATTTGGGACAATCAAGAGCTCATTGGACTGGAAAAGCAATTACAGGTTTGTATATGCCACATGAATATGGATAACTGCATTAAAATTCGCTAAGCAGAAACTTCATCTTAATTGAATATAATGTTACCGAATGTGAAGGAAAATACCATATGAAGACAGAAGACTAAAGATTTTAAATGATTATTCCAATTGCATAATAAAAATGTAATATTTAATTGCATTAACATTATTTACAGTATCAAGGACAAAAACAATAAAGTAACTATCTCATCAGACTCAAAGAGTTTATCTTTATTGCTGAATTAGCTTTTTATATTTAGTAAGACACATAGCAAGGCTGGTAGAGTTTAGCCTGTGACTTTTCTTGCTATGTAATATTTTATCAGAGTAACACCAAACCAATAGGTGAAATAAGCAGATACTTAAAGAAAGAGGATGGGCAAAAAAGGAACATCTCCTTATGGTATTTATTCCTTTTCCCCCAATTTTGCTAGCCTACAACTTAATGCAATTTAAGAAGTCTAAAGCCAAACCAAAGCTGGAATGAATCCTCTCCCTTTTTGCCTCCAGAAAACAGAGGCCAGAAGTTCAACTGGAAAATCAGCAGCATAGTAAACCCATCGACCTCTTCCTCAGCTAACAGCTCTACCTTCAAGTGGATTTGATAAAGCAAGAATGTTGTCATCTCACTTGGAACATTACAAACAAAGTCACGATCATTGTCACAAAGAAGTAAAGCAAATTAACTTCTGTGGCACACAAAATAAACTGTGATGCTGATCCCAAACTCCAAAGAAGCCACCCACCAAGGGCAATGCAGCAATTGAAATTTATGTTTATTGCTGTCAAGATGATTCTTTCATATGTTTCAGGAGCTTGTCTGATCTTGACCCAAGAAAGAAAAAGAAAAATCAAAACAAAACACACAGTCCTGAAAGAACAGGTATGGGATGTGATGGCCTGGGAAGTAAATCCTTAAATTGTTCCTACAAACCTGTGGGCTTTTCACCATTTAACACTCATTTGAAGGGTACACCCAGTGTGTACACTGCTTTATAGCTTTTGTTTGCAAGTACAGTATTCTGTAATTGCAAAATGCTGAACAAATACAATAGAATATTCCAGTACATTGCACATAAAGAAGTATTGGAATGTATCTTGAAATGCCTTTTACAGTGACTCCATTAACTGCTTGGAAGGTATTTTTTTCTGCAACAAATTCCCATTTGCTTTCTTCAGTACATCTGAGAAATCTTTATTTTGCCTCCATATACCCTTTTACTGCTTAGTAGGGGCTAAATTATAAACATACAACGTAGAATGTTGGAAAAATAAATCATCAAATTAAACATACATTAACACTTTTATTCAGCATTTCATTAATCTTAAAAGTGGAGCTTTCAACAGAAGTTACTAGAGAGAAAATGGAATAAAACAGGAAGCTGGAGGTGTCATTTCAAGTTACCTTAGCATATCGGATCTGCAGCATTCCGGTCTCCAGCTGTTTGATTCGAGAATCTTGGGTGGAAACAAGGACTCCATCCTTTCTCCACAGAATTGTTGGGACTGGACTGCCTGTGGCCACACAGCTGAGGACTAAAGTACCATCCACGGCAACAGTCTGATTCACAGGACCTTGGCGAATGACTGGGGGAGGCCGGTCCGCAATCACTGTCAGAAGAAACAACAGGAAATAGATTTCTGCAACTGGAAGCAATTTTCTAATCATCTAAGCAACAGCAGTTGCTCTAGGCTTTAAAACAAACTAAAGATAATTAAACAAGTAATTAAAGCAGGAAACATGCATTATTCAGAATGCATTTATATGATGCACTGGTTCAGAATATTGAAATGAGATACAATGTACTCCTTTCAAATGACCAATCACTGAGCTTGCTGCATTGCCATGGAACCCGTTTCAATGACGAGCTCAGGAACTAAGTAAGGACTGGATGGTAAAGTAGATGTACAGTAGTGAGAATGACGTGCTGTACATTGTAGACTTTAAAATATGAAAAACACCCATTGGGCCGGTGCTGTGTTGCAGTGGGTTAATGCCCTGGCCTGACGCGCCGGCATTCCATATGGGCGCCAGTTCTAGTCTCGGCTGCTCCTCTTCCGATCTAGCTCTATGCTATGGCCTGGGAAAGCAGTAGAAGATGGCCCAAGTCCTTGGACCCCTGCGCCCGAGAAGGGGACCCGGAGGAAGCTCCTGGCTCCTGGCTTCGGATTGGCGCGGTTCTGGCCATTGCGGCCATCTGGGGATTGAACCAGCGGATGGAAGACCTCTCTCTCTGTCTCTATCTCTCTCTGTAACTCTGTCATTCAAATAAATAAAATAAATCTTAAAAAAAAAACACCCACAAGAACAAAAAAAATAGCATAATGAAACACATCAGACAACATGTACTAGATGAACCACAATCAAACTGACGTTGATAACTGTTTTGTGTCCAACAGAAAAAAAATGCTACCATACTAGCCTGTATGACTATTTTAGATTCATAAAGCTGCCTTGGATTTTCATTTACAAATTAATATAATTATGTACCCTATTTCTTTGTAGCTCAAAAATCCTTTCTATTTAAATATACCTAGATGAAAATTATCAAGCTATGATGAAGTCAATGAAACAAATAGGGCCGAAATACAATACTGGTAGACTGATTTACAGTGATCTTTTTAACACGATATCAAATTTAGCAACAACTGTATTTTCATATTAGAGTTAATAGGAATGGAAAAGCTCTTCTGTAAAATTTCACAGAAGTTTAATGATTAAAAAGAAATAAAATCTAAAAAACTCTTTAATTATTAACTTTAAAATTATGACTGTTACTTAAGTTTTTTAAAATATAAACAAATGAATACAAGAAGAGTCCAAAAAGCTGCCTGATGAAAGAAATCTAGTTGACAGAGTCACTGAATTTTAGATGCAATAATTTCCAAAGCTGAATGTATCATGTTCAAAGTTTTATAGCCTGAAGATTTTCACAAGCTGATGTCAATTTGTTTCTCATTTATCATGCAATAATTATTAGTTTTGTGCAATGAAATTAAAAACACAAACAGAAAAGCAATGCAGTAAAATCAACAACTGAGTTTTTGTTCTACTCTTTAAGTTATCTTCCTTGGTTACAACTATGAAATTTACTAATACCCAGGGTCATGTTAAAAGGCTAGAAACTGAAACACGGCAGCAGTCTTTTAGAAATTTCGCAGTTGAAAATATAAGCCAATAATTCCTCTGCTTAGAATTTTAAATTGTTTCCTATATTTTCTGTTGAGACCGATTAAAAACAAATTAGATGTCCCTTTTCCAAAGTGTGATAAAAAGAATGATAGTACTTTATTGTATTGGGGTTTTCATAAGACCACCTATGTTTCCTTGATTATAAAATAAAGGAATGTGTATTTTTAGACATTAATCAAATTAGTAACATTATGCTTTTCCATAACTGAATCAGAAGAGGTGTGGTTTATATTTGTTAGTCTTGTTATATTTGGAAATAATCCAATATCTTGGGATACATTCAGTGTTCTTTATTCCTACAATTCTTTAATATTTACATATTTAACATCACCCACACCATCCCAGCCTAGTATAATGATGTCATTTCTCTGTCATTTATTTCTTCACAATTTCCATTTGGTAGTTAACAAAAGTAAAGCAATAGAAAGCTCAGCTCCATCAACTGCCATATGTCTTTAGGTAAATTCCTTACATTCGCTCATGCTTAGTTTTTATATGTAAAATGAGGATAATTATACTTATTTTAACTAGTAGAGGGGATTGCTACAAAGATGTAAATAGAATAATGGATAAGAAAGCAGTTGGGTAACTGTAAAATGTTAGACACACATATTAACCACTTATATTTTTCTGTAAAAAACAAATGTTTAAACCAGAGCTGAACAATTTAAGAGTGCATTAACGCAGTTTCACGTTTTTAGGCACAGAAGAGCAATCTTTTGCTGTTGCAAGGGGTTAGAATAAAGGCTAATGAAATACTTAATTACACAAATCACAGAATGTAATGCGTTTATGAACCAGATCTAAACTTGTAATTTCAGAGACAAACCTTAAATTACAGTCTAATATCTTACATTGGAATTGTAGGAATGGATTACTGGGCAGTAAAATAAAATATGAAAGAAAATGAAATGCTTAACAAAATAAGTGGACAGAGACAGAAAGATGCAGTGCAGTCAAAGGAGGCTGCTACGGAACTACTTGAACCAATCCAGCCACCAATAGCCATACATGGCTACTGAACACTTCAATGCGGCTAGTGAGATTAAGGTATTGGACTGTCATTTTATTTAAGTAATTTAAATTCAAATTTTAATAGACAAATGTGTACATGACTACCATATTGGAAAATGCAGGTTTTTAAAAAAGATTTATTATTATTTATTTGAAAGACAGAGTTACAGAGAAAGGTAGAGACAGAGAGAGACATCTTCCATCTGCTGGTTCACTCCCCAGATGGCCTCAATGGCCTGAGCTGCACCAATCCAAAGCCAGGAGCCAGGAGCTTACTCCGGGTCCCCCTCTTGGGCACAGGGGCCCAAGGACTTGGGCCATCTTCTACTGCTTTCCCAGGCCATAGCAGAGAGCTGGATCGGAAGAGGAGCAGCCGGGACTCAAACTGGCACCCATATAAGATGCTGGCGCTTCAGAACAGGGTTTTAACCTGCTGCGCCACAGTGCCAGCCCCGGACAATGCAGTTTTATAACTTGGTTCTGCTACTTATTACTGGTAATGACTTGGGAATTCCCTGCTTCAGCTTCACCATTCTCTAAGTTTCTTCATTGGTAAAATAAAAGTTTCAATTTTGAATTATTCCAGAAAGTTCTAATCATAGTTCCTGGAACTAAGAAAAGTTGATTAAGTTGCCTATTATGAATAAGTGTAGGGCCAGCTCCCCGGCTCAACAGGCTAATCCTCTGCCTGCGGCGCTGGCACCCCGAGTGCGCTGGATTCTGTCCTGGTCGCTCCTCTTCCTGTCCAGCTCTCTGCTGTGGCCCGGGAATGCAGTGGAGGATGGCCCAGGTCCTTGGGCCCTGCACCCCATGGGAGACCAGGAGAAGCACCTGGCTCCTGGCTTCGGATCAACATGGTGCGCCGGCCGCAGCAGCCACTGCGGGGGGGGGGGGGGGGGGGTGTGAACCAACGGAAAAGGGAGACCTTTCTCTCTGTCTCTCTCTCTCTCACTGTCCACTCTGCCTGTCAAACACACAAAAAGTAACAGCAGAGAGCATTGTGGTGCAGATGGTCAAACCATCTCCTGCAATGCCGGCATCCCACATGGGCTCTGGTTCCTATCCAGCTCCCCACTAATATGCATGAAAAAGCAGCAGAAGATGACCCAAGTCTTGGGACCCTGCACTCATATGGGAGATCTGGATGAATCTCCTAGCTCCTGGCTTCAGCCTGGCCCATCCTGGCCATTTGGGGAGTGAACTAGTGGATGGAAGATCTCTCTTTCTCCCTGACTCACTCACTCACACTCACTCTCTCTCTCTTTCTCTCTCTCTCTAACTCTGACTTTCAAACAAACAAAACAAATCTTTTTTTAAAGAAAAGTATAACAGGAGTTGTGGTGATGGCATACATAGTATGCCAAGTGGTGTAAACACGCTACAGAAGACTGTGCACAACTTTACCTATCTTTTCGCTACATTCAGTGAAAAATTATCCTTTTCCCAAATGACGGTATATTACCAGAATATATTTTGTCACCCCCAAAATAATGATCATGAAGTCTACGTAATATTTAAGAAATATTAAAATATTAAAAAGAGTACACAAACTTGTTCATGAATAAACATTTTACATTTATATACTAGTGTCAGAGTTAGACTTCATGAGTGTTATACATTTACAAATGCCTTCAAACATAATATCTTGAAAATCTCTAAGGGTTAGGCTGTAAAACTTTATTATCCCACTTCAGGAACCAGGGATCTGAAATTCGACAAGTTCAAGTGACTTGTCCAAATTAAATAGTAACTGACAAATCTCTCTTTCCTAAGTAGAAGATAACACTCTGCATTCTGTAGCTATTGCTTTTGAGAGATAAATACAAGTGATTTTAAATTTTCTATCTCATTTAATAATCATTAACTTTATTCTTATATTCTAGTAATAAATAAAAACACATTTTAAATTAAATGCCTAACATGCATTTGTAGGTTCCCAAGTGCAGTGCTGTTACGGACAAGCCACAGTTACAGAGAAGCAACATTTCAAAGACAGCTTCTACTCTCTGCCTCATATTTGATTCTGCCTCGGCCTTTGTTCTGTTTGCAAACAATAAAGAAGGTCAAGGAGCTAAAGTCAAATAGTATCCAGAATTATGCACTCTGCTTACCAATCATCCTCTTGACATTGTCAGCACTCACAGTAATTACAAGGTTGGGTCCATAGTTGGTAGTTGTTTGTATACTATCAATGAACTCCAAAGAAAGAAAATTTTAAAAAATGGTGCCACCACAGCAAAATAAAAATCACCTTAAATCCTCCCAGAGATTTTAAGGTGATACATGTACTGTTGAGGGTGAATTGGCTATTGGGGATGAATCTCAAACTCATTTAGTTTTGTTTTTGTTTTTTAGTTTAGTAAAAGTTGTATTAATGATTTAGCCTCAGATATATGCATAAAAGGAATACATGATAATATCATGCCAGTTGGCATATAGAAAGAATAAAGAGACATATGTGTGCATACTTTAGCAAAAGAGAAAACAAAAAACACCTGTATTTAACAAAGTGGCAATTATAAATGTATGTGCAACCCTATATTCCACTTTTTCTACATATTAGTTGTATGAATCATTATTGAGTTCATTACACGTTCTTCACAGTCATGATTTAATAGCTGTAATGTACATAAGATGCTGTAAGAACATTTTAGGTCACTCTAAATTATTGGACCAAGTGTTCTTATAATATGTGTCATAGACAGAGTTAAGAGCTTTCATTTTTAAAAATTTTTTTACTAATATAAAGAGAACAGATTTAGAGCTTTATTCATTAAATTGGAGGAAACAGTGTAGGATAAATAAAACAAATGAAAAGTATACTTATTAAGAGAAAAAAAACAGAACTTCCTTGTTGGCAGCTGACAGTTTGTACATAAAAATTTTAAAATGATCTATCAACTGTTAACAAATAACAAATATTTATTAAGTTGCTATATAAAATTCAGTTTTATAATTAGGCACTTGATCTAAACAATTTAATAATAATAGTTTAAAAGTACATATGCTGGGGTTGGGGCTGTGTCATGGCAGGTAAAGCCGCAGCCTGCAGTGCAGGCATCCCTGGAAAAGCTGTAGAGGATGGCCCAAGTGCTTGGGCACCTGCACCCATATGGGAGACCTGGAAGAAGCTCCTGGCTTCTGGCTTCAGATAAGCCCAGCTCCAGTCATTGCAACCATTTAGTGAGTGAACCAGCAGATGGAAAACTTACTTTCTGTCTTTCCCTCTCTCTGTCTGTAACTCTGCCCCTCACATAGATAAATAAATAAATATTATAAAGAAAGTGGCAGCTAGCAGTTGCCCACCAGTGAAAGCAGAGGGGGCACACTTATCTTGCTCCAACTTACCCAAGCAGTGCCTGCTGCCTGGCTGAGAAAGGACAGACACCATTTTGGGTTTGGGCAGGAGCTGCAGAAGACTGTGAGTGCACACAGCAACTGGATGAGGCAGGACGCCAGCTTCTCAGCAGTACTGGTGGCAGTGGTAGGGAGAACGCAACATTCAGCCAGTGGCTCTTGTGTATGCGTTTGATCCACAGATTCTAGGGGAGGGAACAATCCACAGTCCCCACTGACTTTAAGCCTGGCTGGGAAGTGGCTGGGCAACCATGAAGGAAAGTGAAGTACCTGCAGCATCCCAGAATCAAGATGCCTAGGCAGAGCTGTATCCAGGAACATCTGCCCTTCTGTTGACTGGGAAGGCTTGCAGGGCAGAGGGAAACCTTTGTACCCAGTGACTGTGGGAGTCTTGTATGCTAAGGCTATGGGGACACAGTGGTTAGGTGAGAAGGTGCAGGATGTAGCTGGGTCTCTGGGCAATCACTGATGCAGCTCCATATGCTCAAAGCTCCTTGGCTGCCTAGAGTGGGTCACTGCAGTGAGAAATCTGCTCACAGTGAGGACTGCCCAGATCATTTGTGTGGTTCATATGGTGGTGCAGAACATACTGGGAACTACCACCTGGGCTTTGAGATCTACCATACCCAACATGGGTGTTACCTTGGATACCTATCCCACCCTGGAGCACTGACCAGAGCTCTCAGTCCAAACCCACCATACACCTCTTTGTATTCATGGAAAGTAAAGACATTCTACTAAGCCACAGAGGCATAGGAGACCTGGGAGAAGCTCCTGACCTGACCTCTGGCTTTAGATTGGTACAGCTCAGCAGTTGTGGCCATTTGGGGAGTGAACCAGTGGGTAGAATAACTCTTTTGCTCTCTCTAGCTCTACCTCTCTAACTCTTTCAAATAAATAAAACCTTTTTTTAAAAAAGAAAACCATACATAACATAACTGAAAATTCTTCCCATGAAATTGAGATTTTAAGGAGAAATTAAAATGCCTCAGTGAGGCAGAAGAAAGAATATTTGAGTTAGAAGACAAATCTTTGGAAAAAAAAGAACAGGAAAAAGAAGAAGAAGAAATTAGAAAACTTAAAAACAGTGCTAGAGATTTATGGGATACTATCAAATAATACAACATATGGGTCTTAAGAGTTTCTGAAGGTGTGGGAAGAAAGAATGGACTAGAGGGCCTATTTAGTAAAATAATTATGGAAAATTTCCCCAATTTGGAGACAGAAAGGGACATCCAAATAAAAGAAGCACATAGAACTCCTAATAGACATGACAAGAAAAGATCTTAACTATGATGCATTGTAGTCATGTTTTTCACAGTAAAACATAAAAAAAAGATTCTAAAATGTGCATGAGAGAAATGCCAGGTTATTTCAGAGGATTTCCAATTAGTCTCATAGCTGACTTCTCATCAGAAAACTACAGGCTAGAAAAAAATGGCAAGATATAGCCTAAATCTTTTTTTTTTTTTGACAGGCAGAGTGGACAGTGAGAGAGAGAGACAGAGAGAAAGGTCTTCCTTTGCCATTGGTTCACCCTCCAATGGCTGCCGTGGCCGGTGCACTGCGGCCGGCACACTGTGCTGATCCGATGGCAGGAGCCAGGCAGACCAGGGTCTCCCATGGGGTGCAGGGCCCAAGTACTTGGGCCATCCTCCACTGCACTCCCTGGCCACAGCAGAGAGCTGGCCTGGAAGAGGGACAACCGGGACAGAATCCGGCGCCCTGACCAGGACTAGAACCCGGTGTGCCAGCGCCACAAGGTGGAGGATTAGCCTAGTGAGCCATGGTGCCGGCCTAGCCTAAATCTTAAACAGAAAAAAAAACCTGCCAACCCAGAATACTACACCTGCAAAGATCTCATTTATGAATGAAGGTGAAATAAAGACCTTCCATAACAAACAGAAATTGAAATAATTTGTTGCCACTCGTCCATCCTTAAAAAATATGCTTAAGGACATGCTACACACAGAAACAAGGAAAGACAGCCACAAGTATGCAAGAATGTGAAGGCAGAAAATCCCCCAGTAAAAGTACAAAATAAATCCAAAGTAAACAATACGGATATTTATGGCAAAATGGCAGGGCCAAGTCATTACGTATCAATACTGATTTTGAAGGTAAATGGCCTCAACTCTTTCCTCTTAAAAGATACAGATTGGCCAAAGGGATTAAAAACAAAACCCATCTATTTGCTGCCTACAAGAATCATATCTCACCAACAAAGATACTTGCAAACTGCAAATGAAAGGGCAAAAAAAGAAATTCCATGCTAACAGAAAGCAAAAAAAAGAAAAGTGCAGGTATTGCCATCCAAAAATCAGACAAAATAGACTTTAGCACAAAAACTGTTAAAGGAGACAAAGAAGGGAACTATGTAATGATTAAGGGATCAATTCAACAGGAAGATGTGACTACACATAATGTATACCAAATTACAGGGCACCTGACTATTTAAAATAAATGATAACAAATCTAAAGGGAGCATAGCTCCAGTACACAGTATCAGGGGACTTAAACACCCCCACTTTCATCAATGTACAGATCAACTAGAGAGAAAATCAACAAAGAAACAACAGAGCTAATCGACACTATGGACCAAATGGACATAACTGGTATCTACAGAACTTTTCACCCCATAGTTGCAGAATATACATTCTTCTTATCAGTGCCTGGAACATTTTCTTCAATAGGTCATATGCTAGGCCATAGAGTAAGTCTCAGTGAATTCAAAAAAATCAAAATCATACCATGCATGTTCTCTGACCATAATGCAATGAAGCTGGAAATCAAAAACTCAAGAATCTCTAGATCATATGCAAATGAATGAAGACTGAACACATATGTTTCTGAATGAGCTAACTTATGGCATATAGCAAAAGCAGTGTTAAGAGGGAAGGTTATAATAATCATTGCCTACATGAAGAAATTGGAAAGGTACCAAATAAATGAGCTCAATATATCTCAAGGACCCAGAATAACAACAAACAAATTGCAAAATTAGTAGGAGAAAGAAATAATTAAAATTAGAAAAGTAACAAAGAGACAAAAACAATACAAAAATCAGTGAAATGAAGAGCTGGGTATTTGAAAAAATGAACATAGTTGATTCACCATTGGCCGAACTAACCAAAAAAAAAAAAAAAAAAAAAAAAAAAAAAAAGAATCAATAGAATCAGAGATGAAAAAGCAAATGTAACAACAGATACCACAGAAATAAAAATAATCACCAGAAATTACTAGAAAGAGCTGTATGCCAACAAATTGGGAAATCTAGAAGAAATGGACAGATTTCTAGACATAATCTTCCAAAAGTGAGTCATGAAGACACAGAAAACCTAAACAGACCATTAACCAAGATGGAAATTGAACCAGTAATAAAGACCTTCCCTACAAAGAAAAGCATAGAACCAGATGGCTTCACTGCTGAATTCTACCAGACATTTAAAGAATTAATTCCAATTCTTCTCAAGCTATTCAAAACACTTAAAATGTAGGAAAACCTCCTAAACTCCAATGAATCCTGCATCACCTTAATTCCTAAGACAGAAAAAGATACAGCACAGAAAGAGAACTATAGACCAATTTCCCTGATGAACACAGATGCAAAAATTCTCAACAAAATACTACCTAATCAAATCCAACATTCACAAATCAATAAATGTGATACATCACATTAACAAATTGAAGAACAAAAACCATATAGTCATCTGAACAGATAAAGAGAAAACCTTTGACAAAATATAACATCCTTTCCTAATGAAAAGGCTTCAGCAAACTTGGTATAGAAGTAACATTCCTCAACACAATCAAGGCAATTTATGATAAACCAATAGTGAGCATTTTATTAAATGGGGAAAAGCTGGAAGCATTCGCCCTAAGATCCAGAACCAGATAAGGATGCCCACTCTCACCATTGCTATTTAATATAGTTCTAAAATTTTAGCTGGAGCCATTAAGCAAGAAAAAGAAATCAAAGGGAAACAAGTTGGAAAAGAGGAAATCAAACCATCAGTATTTGCATGATTACATGATTACATGATCCTATATATAAGGGATCGAAAAGACTACTGAGAGAGTATTGGAAAAAAGAGTTTGGTAAAGTGGCAGGATATGAAATCAACACAGAAAATCAATAACCTTAGTATGCACAGACAATGCCAAGGTTGAGAATCAACATTTAAGATCAATCTCATTCACAATAATTTCAATAATAATTGAATATCTTGGAATAAATTTAACCAAGGAGGTCAAAGATCTTTATGATGAAAATTACAAAACACTAAAGAAATAAATAGAAGAAGACATTAACGATTGAAAAATCTTCTGTTTATAGATTGGAAGAATAAACATCATCAAACTGTCCATAGTATCAAAGGCAATTTACAGATTCAATGTGATCCTAATCAAAATTCAACACTCTTCACAGATCTAGAAAAAAATGATGCTAAAGTTCATATGGAAACACGAGACCCTGAATAGCTAAAGCAATCTTAAACAACAAAAACAAAGCCCTATGCATCAGAATACCAGATTTCAAAACATACTAGAGTGCAGTTATAATCAAAAGAACCTGGTAAAGGTACAAAAACAGACTTGTAGACCAATGGAACAGAACAGAAATTCCAGAAATCAATCTATGCATCAACAACCAACTTATCTTTGACAAAGGAGCTAAACTCAATCCATGGAGCAAGAGCAGTTTCTTTAACAAATGGTGCTGTGGAAACTGAATATCCATGTGCAGAAGTATGAAACTAGACCCATACTTTCCTCCTTACCAAAAATCCACTCAAAATGGATCAAAGACCTAAATGTATAACCTCATGACATCTAATAGAGAACATTGGGGAAACTCTGCAAGACATTGGCATACACAAAGACTTCTTGGAAAAGACCCCAGAAGTACAGGCAATCAAAGCCAAAATTGAAAAATGGGATTGCATCAAGCTGAGAAGCTTCTGCACTGCAAACTGAAAACTCGGCAAAGTAAAGAGGCAGCCAGAATGGGAGAAAATATTTGCAAATTACGCAACTGATAAAGGGTTAACATCCAGAATCTATAAAGAGCTCAAGAAATTCAGCAACAGCAAAATAAACAATCCAGTTAAGAAATTGGCAAAGGACTTAAACAGGCATTTTTCAAGAGAAGAAATTCAAATTGCCAACAGACACTTGAAAAATTGCTCAGGATCACTAGCCATCAGGGAAATGCAAATCAAAACTACAATGAGCTTTCATTTCATTCCATACAGAAATTAACAAAAATAAATGCTGGCAAGGGTGTGGGGGAAAAAGTATCCTAATCCACTGTTGGTGGGAATGTAAACTGCTGCAGCTCCTGTGGAAGACAGTATGGCGATATCTCAGAAATCTCAAAATAGATCTACCATATGATCCAGCAACTACAAACCTATATCTTTGATGAACACAGATGCAAAATTTCTCAACAAAATACTAGCTTCACTGAATCCAAAACCAGATCAAAAAGATCACACATCACCAACAAGTTTAATTTATCCCAGAGATCCAAGAGTGGTTCAACAAATGTCATAAATCACACAAACAGGGGCTGGTGCTGCAGTACAGAGGGTTAAAGGCACAACCTGAAACACTGGTATCCCACTTCCTGGCTGTTCCACTTCCCATCCAGCAACCTATTAATGTGCCTGGGAAAGTAGCAGAGGATAGCCCAATTACTTGGGTTCCTGTCACCCACAGAGAGACGGATAAAGTTCCTGGCTCTGCTGGCCTGGACAAGCTCTCGCTGTTGCAGCCATCTGGGCAGTGAACCAGCAGATGAATGATTTTTTTTATCTCTACTTCTCCTTCTCTGTAGTTCTGTACTCCAAACAAAATATATATATTAAATAAATAAAATACATCAAAAGAATGAAGAACAAAAAAACATATGATGATCTCAATAGATTCGCAGAACACATTCAATAAGATTTAACATCTCCTCATAATAAAAACCTGTAACAAATTTGGTATAGAGGGATACAACTCAAAATTATAAAGACTATATATGACAGAATGACATAGAATATTGTGCTGAATAGGGAAAAGCTAAAGGCATTTCCCCTTAGATCTGGAATAAGCTAAAGATGAAAACTCATCACTTGTATTCAATAGAGAACTGGAAGTATTAGCAAGAGCAGTTATGGAAGAGAAAGAAATAAAGGGCATTAAATTGGAAAAATGGAAGTCAAAATATCCATGTTTGCAACTGAGATGATATCGTACATGGAAAAAACCTAAATACTCTGCCAAAAAGCTGACAGAACTGATATTTCAATTCAGTAAAGTTGGAGGTTTCTAGATAAACATACAAAAAAATCATAGCTTTTCATGAACTTATCTAAAAAGACATAATAATAGCTATCAAAAATCAAATATTTATGAATAAATTTAACCAAAAAAGTGAAACACCTCTACAATGAAAATTTTAAAACATTGATGAAATAAATCATCAAGGACACACAAAAAATGGAAAGATATTCCTTGTTAATGGATTGAGAGAATTAATATCATTAAAACGTCCATATGTCCTAAAGCAATCTACAGATTCAATGCAATCCTGATTGAAATTCCAATGACATTTTATATAGAATTACAAAAAGCAATATTTTTTTTTGACAGGCAGAGTGGACAGTGAGAGACAGAGACAGAGAGAAAGGTCTTCATTTTCTGTTGGTTTACCCTCCAATAGCCACTGCAGCTGGTGTGCTGCAGCCACACACCGTGCTGATCCGAAGCCAGGAGCCAGGTGTTTCTCCTGGTCTCCCATGTGGGTGCAGGGCCCAAGGACCTGAGACATCCTCCACTGCACTCCTGGGCCACAGCAGAGAGCTGGACTGGAACAGGAGCAACCGGGACAGAATCCAGCTCCCCGACCAGGACTAGAACCCGGTGTGCCGGTGCCGCAGGCGGAGGATTAGTTAATTGAGCCACAGTGCCGGCCACAAAAAGCAATCTTAAAATTCATATAGAATCACAAAAGACCCAGAATAACCGAAGGTAACTTGTACAGAAGAAACTAATGTGGCGGCACCACAATACCTGACTTCAAAGCATACTACAAAACTATAGTAATAAAATAGTACAAAAAATGACACACAGATCAGTGCAACATAATAGAGAGCCCAGAAGTTAATCCACATATATAAAGCCAACTGATTTTTGAAAAAAGTGCTCAGAACATACACTAGGGAAAGGATAACCTCTTCAATAAATGGTACTGGCAAAACTGGATGTATGTCTGCAGAAGAATAAAATTAGACCTATATCTCTCACCATATACAAAAATCAACTCAAGAGGTATCAATGATCTAAATTTAAAACCTCAGACTATGAAGTTACTGGAGGAAAATACAGAGGAAACACTTCAACACATTTGTGTAGGTTATGACTTCTTGAATAAAACCCTCAAAGCACAGGCAACAGAAACAACACTAGACAAATGGGATTATAGCAAACTTAGAAGCTTCTGTAGAGCAAAGGAAAAAGTCAACAGAGTGAAGAGATGTCCAATAAATGGGAAAAATGTTTGCAAACTACCTAATCTGATAAGGGATTAATTTCCAGAATATATCAGACAACTAAAACAAATGAACAACAAAAACTAACCAATCCAGTTAAGATATGGGCAAAGGACCTCAGTAGACAGTGAAATAGTGCAGAAAATTTCTCCAATTTGAAGGAAGATGTGGACATCCAAATAGAGGAAGTGCATAGAAACCCAAACAGGCATGATCAGAAAACATTTTCATCATACCACATTATTGTCAATCTTTCAAAAGTAAAAGATAAAGAAATACCATAAAAATAAAGAGATAAGATAAAGAAATTATGGGATATGTACTCTTTATAATACTATACCACAGTAAGAAACAACGAAATCCAGTCATTTGCAACAAAATGGAGGAATCTGGAACACATCATGCTGAGTGAAATAAGCCAGTCCCAAAGGGACAAATACCATATGTTATCCCTGATTGGTGACAACTGACTGAACACCAAAAAGGAAACCTGTTGATGTGAAATCGACAGTATGTGAAACAGTGACTTGATCAGCATAGCCCTGACTGTTAATGAACAACCTAATACATTATCCCTCTTAGTAGTTTTTTTTGGTCTGTTCTATTTACTATGACTGGTTTAATTCTGTAATTAATACACAGTTATTCTTAAGTGTTGAAATTTAACTGAAATGTGATCCCTGTTAAACATAAGAGTGGGAATAAGAGAGGGAAGAGATGCACAATTTGGGACATGCTCAAGCTGACTTGCCCCAAATTGTAGAGTTAGAAACATACCAGGGGACTCCAATTTAATCCCATCAAGGTGGCATGCACCAATGCATCTCACTAGTCCAAGTGATCAATTTCAGTTCACAATTGATCATAATGAAAGGACTAAGAGTCAAAGGGAGCACATAAACAAGTCTAGTACCTGCTAATACTAACCGATAGAATAAATAAAGGGGAGAGTGATCCAACATGGGAAGCGAGATACTCAGCAGACTCATAGAATGGTGGATGTCCTAAACAGCACTCTGGCCTCAGAATCAGCCCTAAAGGCATTCGGATCTGGCTGAAAAGCCCATGAGAGTATTTCAGGCATGGAAAGCCAAGACACTCTGGAAAAAAAAAAAAAAAAAAAAAAAAAACCCTAAATGAAAGATCTCTGTGAGTGAGATGCCAGTGGAAAGAATGGGTCTTCAAAGAAGGAGGTACCTTTCTCTGAAGGGAGGAGAGAACCTCCACTTTGACTATGACCTTGTCTAAACAAGATAAGAGTCGGAGAACTCAGAGGGCTTCCATAGCCTTGGAAACTCATGACTGGTGCATAGGGAGATTACTGATGCCATACAGAGGAGTGTCAATTGGTAAAGTCAACAACAGGAGTCACTGTGCACTTACTCCTCATGTAGGATCTCTGTCCTTAATGTGCTATACATTGAGACTTAATGCTATAATGAGTACTCAAACAGTATATTTCACTTTGTGTTTCTATGGGGGTGCACACTGTTGAAATCTTTACTTAATGTATACTAAACTGATCTTCTGTAAAAAAAAAAAAAAAAAAAGGAAGAAATTATCAATTCCCAACTTGACTCTCACTGGGATTAAACATGACAATAGGTCTGATCTGATTTCATCATCATTTAAAAAATCATCTATTATTTTTCACTTTATGTTTCTGTGTGGGAGCAAACTGTTGAAATCCTTACTTAATGTATGCTAAACTGATCTTCTGTATATAAAGAGAATCGAAAATGAATCCTCATGTGAATGGAAGGGGAGAAGGAGTGGGAAAGGGGAGGGTTGCAGGTGGGAGGGACGTTATTGGGGGGAAGCCATTGTAATCCATAAGCCGTACTTTGGAAATTTATATTCATTAAATAAAAGTTAAAAAAAATATACAAGAGATGAACTCCAATTGGATTGATGGAGGATTTCTCATTAGAAACCCTACAGACTTGAGAGATTAAATGGATCTTAGTGGGGCATGGGAGTGGGTATGGGAGAGGGAGGTGGAGGCGGGTTCGGAGTGTGGGTACAGTGGGAAGAATCACTATATTCCTAAAATTATACTTATGAAATGCATGAAGTTGGTATTCCTTAAATAAAAGTTTCTTTGGGGGAAAAAAAATCAACTCAGAACACTTTACCCAGTGAAGTTCTCATTTACAAATGAAGGTGAAACAAGGATCTTCCAAGACAAGCAAAAATTGAGATGTCACCACCCAACCAGCCTTATAAATGATACTTAAGAATGAAGGCAGAAAACTCCTAGTAAGAAAAGAAAGGAGATTCAAAACAAACAATAGGAATATATGTGGGAAAACAGGAAGACCTAGTCATTGTTTATCAATAAAAACCTGGGAAGTAAATGGCACTGTCACAATTTCTATTAAACATAGTTCTAGAAGTATTAGGACTCCACTAAGAGACTATTGGAACTCATAAGAGAGTTGGACAAAGTTGCAGGCTATGAAATCAACATAGCAAAAGCAATAGCATTTTTATAGAGAGACGACACTATGGCTGAGAAAGAACTGGTAAGATCAGTCCCATTCACAGTAGCTTTAAAATATTTTAAATAACTTGCAATCAATTTAACTAAGGATGTGAAAGGTCTGTAAAATGAAAATTACAATACATTAGAAAAAGACATCAAAAACATAAAACAAAATGGAAGAATTAATATAATCGGAATGTCCATACTACACAAAGAGATTTACAGATTCAGTGTGATCCCAATCAAAATACCAAGGACGTTCTTCACAGATCTAGAAAATAGCAATCCTAAAATTCATATGGAAACACAAGAGATTCTGAATAGCCAAAGCAGTCTTAAATAATAAAAACAAAGCTGCAGACATCAAAAATTGGCAATCTGATACAGAATGCTCACATTGCAAGCAGTGGGTTAATTCCTTGTGCCAAAATGTTGGTCCCTATAATAATTTCTTAATTATATACACACATATAATATATGTGAAAGTACTTCAAAAAGCTTGTGAAAAATAGAAATAAAATATAAGTTTATTTTGGTGCAAAATGGCTTTGAAATCTTTTTTTTAATTTGTTTTTAACTTTTATTTAATGAATATAAATTTCCAAAGAAAGTAGGCATCAGAATACTCAGAGAAAATTATGAAAAACTCTGAGTTAAGAAAAGTTATGTATGGATTTTAGTTTTTTGCATCAGAGTAAGTAAATTTGTTTGTTTGTTTGTTTCTTTTTTTTTTTTTTTTTTTTTTTTTTTACAGGCAGAGTGGACAGTGAGAGAGAGAGACAGAGAGAAAGGTCTTCCTTTTGCCATTGGTTCACCCTCCAATGGCTGCCGCGGCCGGCGTGCTGCGCCTGGTGCACCGTGCTGATCCGATGGCAGGAGCCAGGTGCTCCTCCTGGTCTCCCATGGGGTGCAGGGCCCAAATACCTGGGCCATCCTCCACTGCACTCCCTGGCCACAGCAGAGAGCTGGCCTGGAAGAGGTGCAACCGGGACAGAATCTGGCGCCCCGACCGGGACTAGAACCCGGTGTGCCGGCACCACAAGGCGGAAGATTAGCCTAGTGAGCCGCGGTGCCGTCAGTAAATTTGTTTTTACTCCAATTTTCCATAAACTTTTTGAAGTCCTCTTGTATGTGTGTGTATATATATATACACACACACACACATACTTACATATATATTAAAATATATAAAAATTTATGAAATAAATACATAGACTTGCATACAAATGGACACATATCTAATAAATGTCTATATATTTATTTACTAACACTTTTTCCTTCTTCTCCTCCTCCATATTCTTCTTCTCAATTTATCACTGCTCTCTAGCTTATACTTTGGAGATTTTCTGCAGCATTATGTTTTTATAACATGTTTGGCATTAACTGATCACATTTAGGGAAGTGATAAATGGAGTAACATCACATTACAAAAGCAAGCTTGCTAATTATCAAGAATTATCATGAGTTAGGGGTTTCTAGATTCTGGATTTGTGAGCACTGTGTCTTACATCCTTAATTGGCAGGACAGAGAGAGACGGTAATTACACAAGAGACAGACTGTACAATTGCTTTCTGTTTCCTAAGACATAGGAACCTGGCCATGCGCAGGTATTCAATGGTAACTTACATGACTTGACGTCAGAGATTTACATAGTACATTTGAGCTAAACTATGAATAATTTTAAACCTACTCCATCAATACCCTCTTTGGTTTTACACTAAAATGGCCATAAGAAGGAATGCAAAGTTGAAAATAAACATCCACAGGCACTCTCTTTAGATGCTAAAACAAATTTGGGCATTTTGAAATAAAATGCTTTACTTTACCATCAGTAACTTCCAAATATGCTTTTGTGATGATACTTCCGGCAACATTTAGAGTCTGGCAGATATAATAACCAACATCAGATCGCTGGACATTAGTAATAGTGAGGTCACCAGTCTGGGAGACTGAAAACCGGCTAGATGACTGTGGTGGCTGATATGAGAAGAGCAGATTCTAGAATCCAGAATTTGGGGAGGAAAGAATAAAAACAGGTTAATCACCAAATTCATTCTACTATTTTGGCATTGGTAATATACACATTTATAAATATAGGTATAAATGTATATACACACACCCATATATATATATATATATGGACACACATATATATGGACATATATATATACACATATATATATGTAAGAATGAGCTAAATATTCTTCCAACCCATATCCACATACATAGATGTGCATACTTACAAGTACAATCAAGTACTCAGTGAAGGAAGTACACTCTGAGAAGCATGCCATTAGGTGATTTCATCATTCTGTGAATCTCACAGTGCACTTAACACAAACAGTGATGTATATGACATCCCTAGGTAATATAATCCAATGGGACTACCACCATATATGATATCACTGATTGACTCAAACAACACATGAATGCATATATTATTAAACAGAGGTAGGTTTTAATATTATCACCTTAAATTAGATCATGGAAAATTTAAATAAACTCCCAATATTTATATGTGTTTTTATCAGCTTTCAAACAATATTAGATATATAAGGATATTAGGTATTATTAGAGGAGGTATTTTCATATTTAAACCTAAGACAAAAGCCTTGCTTCACACATTGAGACCTTTAATATGTGAACAAAATTACAATTTAAATAAATGCTGACAAATTAAAGTCAATGCTACCTGTGGCCCCACAAGAAACATTTTGGTTAGGTACCTATTACTAATGTTCAATAACTTATATAAACTGCTAAAAGCAACATTTCTTGTTTTTGTTTTTTTTTTTCTGTTAAACAGTGAGCATATCAGTTAGGACTTTTTTTTTTTTAAATTCACACATTAAATTACATCAGAAGAACATGCATATTAGAATGTATAGCTCATGCTTAACAATACATTACACATTTTTCATGACATAAAGAACACTGATTTTTTTTTCCTAGCCAAATAGGTTGATTCTTTAAGAAACTCTTTTGCACTTTTTATTGACACATAAATCATTTTTAAAGGCTTAGCAGACTATGGATATATGTCTAGTGACAAACTGAATTACATCATTAAACCAAACTAAACCAAAATATTTCTAAAATTTTATCTACAGTATAAGGGATTTAAGTGAATCATTTAAATAAACTCTAATAAGAACGTCTAGTGGGTTTACTATTATAACACAAATGTTTTTCTATAATGCATTTCCAATTCCTCCTATCCTATTAAAATATTTTACTCTTGTCCTTAATTTGCTGTCATCAAATTTAGTCCTTTGTGTCCAAATGGAATATGTTAGAATTCACCAAGATACCAGTACTGAAATGATTGTTTATATACAATAACCAAGTAAGTATTTGCCTACAAAAGTGAACTTAATGGCACTGCCTAGGAAAAAACTGCTGAGTTTGGTAATTAAACTTCCTGTTGACTATTTATAAGAGCACACTAGGACTTATCCTCTGCCTTGCGGCGCCGGCACACCGGGTTCTAGTCCCGGTCGGGGCGCCAGATTCTGTCCCGGTTGCCCCTCTTCCAGGCCAGCTCTCTGCTATGGCCAGGGAGTGCAGTGGAGGATGGCCCAAGTGCTTGGGCCCTGCACCCGCACGGGAGACCAGGAGAAGCACCTGGCTCCTGGCTTCGGATCAGCGCGGTGCGCCAGCTGCAGTGTGCCAGCCGCGGCGGCCATTGGAGGGTGAACCAACGGCAAAAGGAAGACCTTTCTCTCTGTTTCTCTCTCTCACTGTCCACTCTGCCTGTCAAAAAAAAAAAAAAAAAAAAAAAAAAAAAAAAAAAAAAAAAAAAAAAAAAAAAAAACCACTAGGAGCAAGAGTGTGAAACATAAAACCCAGGAATGATATGAGCAAATTTAAAAGAGATCAGGAGTATGTGCATTAAAATAAAAGAGCGGGGCTGGCATTGTGAAGCAGTGATCACAGCAGCTGCCTGCAATGCAGGGTGAGAGTTCAAGTCCTGGCTGCTCTACTGCCAATCCAGCTCCCTGCTACTGCACTTGGGAAAGCAGCAGAAGATGGCCAAAGTGCTTGGGCCCCTGCCACCCATGGGAGAGATCTGAAAGAAGCTCCTGGTTCCTGGCTTTGGCTTGGCCCACTCCTGGCCATTGCAGTCACTTGGGGAGTGAACCAGAAGTAAAGTTTCTGTCTCTCTCTCTCTGTCTCCCCTACTCGGTGTAAAGTCCTTTCAAATAAAATAGCAAATCTTTGAAAAGACTAAATAAGAATCTTTTTTTAATCAAATATGAAAACAAGTAAAAAGAAATGTTTTACTTTATTGAAGGAGGCAAGTCATTAAGATGAGCTAAAACAATACTTTAAAATTTTTGTTTGTTAAACCAAAGCCAGGTAATGGATTTATAGTTTAAAAAAAAGATTTCCATATTCTGGTTTCAATGTCTACAGAAACCTTTTGTTCATAAAATGTCTAGAAAATACAACTTAATGTCATCAGTAATCATACACTAGTTATCAAATAATCAGAATATACTGAATCCTATTTAACATGACAGCTATGCTAAAGAGAATTTCATATAGTTGATTATTCAAAAGACACTTGGATTTCTGATGATTTAAGAGAAATTCCACTGAATAATTATCACCTCTATTTTAAATGTATATAACCCTCTCAAATATATTTCGATACCCAAGTAATAGAAATGATAAATGAAATATGTTTAGGAAAAATGTAGTTTATTCTTTTAAAAAATGTGGTTGAATTGGAAATAAAGGTGAGATTACAAGATGAAACAATGATTTCTATATATGATCCTGTGTTCCAGACCCAGGAGGGGAAGACTGCTTCAAAAATTACAACAATCTGGAGCTGGTGTTGTGGAGTAGAAGGTTAAGCCTCTGCCTACAGTGTCGGCATTCCATATGGGTGCTGGTTCAAGTCCCAGCTGCTGGCTGCTCGACTTCCAATCCAGCGCCCTGCTAATGTGCCTGGGAAGTTGGCAGAAGATGGCCCACGTCCTTGGGCCCCTGCACCCATATTAGAGACCTGGAGGAATCTCCTGTCTCCTGTCTTTAGTCTGGCCCAGCCCTGGCTGTTGAGGCCGTTTGGTAAGTGAACCAATGGGTGGAAGCTTGCTTTCTCTCCTTCTGTCTCTGTATCTCTGCCTTTCAAATAAATAAATCTTAATAAAATTAAAACCATATGTTTATATATGCAACAATTTCTCGGTTCTTTTAATGTGACAGCTGTAAGAACAACTAAAATGTTGGCATTTCTTCTCATATATTTGCCACTTTGCTAATTGAAAAATGAGAAAAAGGTCATACCTGACTCCCCTCTCTCCTCCAAAAAATAGCTGGTTGAGGGTTTCCGGTTGCTTCACACTGAAAAGTCACAGTTCGTCCCAAGGCAACAACCTGGTCTCGGGGTTTCACCACAAAATGTGGAGGCTCTAAGGAAGGTGAAACAAATGACACTGAATTGGAAGCAAATAGCTATTTTCCTAATTGAGACAATTTCCTGATATACCATGCTATGCCTTTGCTTTATACAAGGTGCTATACACAAAAGCCATACTACATCAACTGACACCCATAATTTAAAATGAAATTGTTAAGGACATATTTAATGAATGAAAGGGCCGTTTTTTGTTTTTTTTTTTTTTTTTTTTTTTATTGCCTCACCTTCTACGATTAACCCTCATATTTAAAGGAATTCTTGAGCTACAATTTGACCTTTCACCTTCAGAGTATACCTGAAATTTGTATGAGTGCATATCATCTTTTCTTATTTAGTGCTGCTTAAAGGTGAATGAACTTTAATCACACACAGAAGGACCTGCAGATGCAGGCAGATCCTAAAATTACTTTAATTTAACTCAAAAGCTCCTGAAATGCTACCATGCAAATTACAGCCATTTAAAAATCTTCAGTTCAATTACTTGAATAGAAATAAATTTAGAGCAATAGTGGAGTCGAATGCCTCCTTCATTTACATAGGGAAGGGCATGTTCAAACAGAATATATATGGAAATGAGGGCAAATTTGAAACATCTGCTCATCCTGACATTATAAATGCTGCCAGCTCTGCCCAAACTGTTTGATTTATACAGACTTAAATGGCCACTTTATCCAACAGTAAATACAGTGTCAGAAAATTGTGTCAGTTACATGGAGCTCAATGGCAGCTGAAATGTTAGGTGTGCTGATGGAGCCACCCATGGGAAAAAAAGAAAAAAAAAAAAAGTCTGTTTTTGGCTGAGCCTTGTGTATGGAAAAACAGGCACTGAATGTAAGTCTTTTTTACCTACTGTTTACACTGTTCAAATTCATTTCTTTCTTATCAGCTGTCTGAACACCTAATTATTCTTCTCTCTTGTCCCAACTCAAATCGAACTGAAGGAACATGTCAAGCCAGATGTTTCACAGTTTATACAGGACAACGTTGATCTAATCCACTTTGATGACTCTGCCATTATTTCTAACTTTTTCTTTGAAAGTACTTTCTGCTACTTATGTCAATAACTTAGGTTAACTCCTTAAAGTGAGTAGGAATGAAAAATTCTGTTTAGATTATGTTTACAAATGTCACCACTCTGCTCACAAAAGTATGACTTCTTTGCTACTGATGGTCAGTATTTCAAAGGATACTTTTGCTTAATATTTTCTGGTCAATTGCATCTAATAGATATGAATAATATGTAATACACACAAATTCATAAACATTATACATTTTAGTAAAAATAGCTGATATGTTCTTCACTCAGGAAACTTGCACATTTAAGTTATAAAGGGACATTAAAGGTTATTTAATTTGCAATTAGCAGTATTTAAACTATAAAACCTGTTTTAAAAACTAAAATGTAAAATAACTTGTCTACAACTACATATTGCCAGAACTGAAGAAAGTAATTAGATCATCTAACTTCTAGATTAGTGTGTTTTCTTCATGACCTTATTTTCAAAAATTGAGGTTTAGTAGAAATTATACCATTTGACTAGAAAATTATAGGAGACCTGAAAAATCAGGTCAAATGCTTTCAAATGTCCTCTAACTTATAGAGAAGAAAATATGAAGTTAGGACATGTAGTTTAAGTTCAATTTGGTAACACTGAAGTTCTAGCTTATAATTTTTTTAAAAAACTGTGATTGTAATTGAGTGGCATACTCATGCATTTAGCAAACACTGTCATTACCTAGGTATAATAATAGGCATGTGCAATACTGCTGGGGATTTTCCTCCAGTACAAATCCATACGGGAGCATTCTATTCCTCAGTTATGGGTTAGAATAATTGATACAGAAATCAGACCAAGAAACTGAAGGCACTGACTGGATAGCAAACCAAATCCAGACTAGAATTTGGTTTGTTTCAATGAAAGAAAACCAAATGATTAATTAGATGAGTGGGAGAATATGAGTTTCCAATATGCAGGGAATCTGAGTAGGAAAATATAAATGCTCAAACCACTTCGTCAAGTAAAATTCGGGTGGTCTCTTTTCTAAATCTCAGAAGCATGTCTAAGAATGTATGCCAGAATTTGTTTCTTTTATAAAATGCCAGCTTTCCTCAAACCTCAAAGACCTATTTGGGAACAAGCAATACAAACCCTTATGTTAACCACATTTATCCTGAAGCAATCCTTCCACACAGGATATTTGCCTGGAAATGAATTTATTATATTCCGTAGGCATAGTCTCAAGCCAACATCAACAGTGACATCAGTCACAAGATATGTCTTAGAAATATATTTTTAAAAATTATCTGTATATGTATATTAAATATCAAGTGTAAATATATCTCTTGGGAAAAAATTTAAAGGACTAAAGCTAAATATGCTTCTTTTTATTACTGTCATCATTACTTATCATTTTAGAATGAGATCATTCATTGTATTTACTTACTTGATGGTTGCGATGATATATTTGAATGTTTTTTGAAGGTTACAACTTTTAACAGTCATGATAGCAACAGCACAGAAATTCAGTGTTTGTTGAAAAATTGGACAATTGCACAGAAGGAAAAAAAAGCTACCCCTAAGTCTATCATGCAAATTTGATCATATTGCTCCAAAATATTCTTCTACAATATCATTTTAATGACTATAAAAATCAATGTGTAAATTACTTTAAATTATTTAACTTAACTTTATTGCTTTAAATTTAGTTACTTATCATTTCCATTATTGAAAATATAAGTAAGATCAATATCCTTCTCACAAATATACCCATTATTATTTCCTAGAGGTAAAATTATAGGGTCTGAAAATATGCAAAGATCAAGAACATAATAACAAGTATAGTGAAACTGTACTCAGGAATGTTTTTTATCAACTGATACTTTTGCTAAAGAACTCGGATTGCCTATTCTGCAACCCTTACAAATACTTTGTGCTAACACTGCCAAACTAAAAATATTCTTTTCTTCATGTACATTCTTATTGAAGTTAAGAAGGTAAACACTTTCTTCATATAACCTCATGAGTATTCCATTTGTTTCAGATATTATGTTAATATGTTTATATTTTCTTTTTAATTTCTAAGATTGATTTTAGGCATTTCTCATAGATAAGTTTTTTTAATTCTGTTAACAGACTTTTTAATCTGTCCAGGAATTTTTGTTATTGAATCATTAAAACTATACAGGTTATATAATACATATTAAATTATATTACATGAATATTCAACTTCATTTTCATCTTTTATTTTTATTTAATTTTTATACTTAAATTTTTAATCCTCTACAGTTCTGTGTATATGGTAGAAAACTTTTTTTTTACAAATAGCCATATTACATTATGATTATTGAACAATATACTAATAGGAAATGTCACTTTTATTATATTTATATAACATTTTAAACAATAGTAAAAGATATTCTTTTAGGGTCAATATTATTCCTTAGCATACTTGTTAGCATACTCATGCAAAATTCTCTAAAAAATGATATTCTAGCATTCTTACCAAATGAATGGATTCCACCCCCCCCACCTTAAGTAAGTGCTTAGAAACTTGATGGCTCTTCGTTTACATAGGCTCAAAGTTTTAGCAAAGCAAATTGTAATAAATCTCAGATATATCATATGGTTATTTCTTACATAAAATGAAACACAGAAATGAAAATGAGTGCAAGAGTTAAGCCCCAAGTGCAGGGCTATATGCATCAGTGGGATTCTGATGACTATTATTGGACCATCATCACAAAACCTCAGACAGACATGGATTTGTAAACAAATCTGAAAATTTAAAGAAACACCTGAAATAGTCCTTAACCAAAATGACAACTCATCACTTATTACAGGAGAGAAGAAATACAAGGATGCACAGCACACATCATTTAATAAGAAATAAAGTTAGCAACCCCATTACCTTTCCTCTTTGTCACAGTTACCCATACTTCCTGCAGACTTTATTCTGTGCAGTTTGTCTTTGTGGCCAATGACAAGTGAAACATGGAGGCTGATTGGTTGAAGGACATGGAAGGGTATGGATGGAAAGGGGAAGAGAAGTTCCAGTCACAGTGACACGGTGATTAGAAGATGGCCAATAAAATGTCAACTTACCAGAACCAACTAAAACAAAAAAGAAAACATGGAATAAATAAAAATAAAGAAACATAAAATGAAATAGAAAAAGTAACAAGATTTGACAACAGTGATACTTCTTTTAAAATAAAGAACACTTTAATATTTGGATACGTGACACATAGTATCCATGAATGCATACTTATTAGCATTTTAAGTATAATCCTAATTTAAGAAAAATAGAAATTAACCTTAAAAACTTTACTATGTTTAAATTCCAGAGTTACAGAACACTTTCCAATGATTTTACATTTTGACAGGTTAGATAAGTACATATATAATGGGTTTAAAAACGTTATAAATTTTAGCTGCTATAGCTACATAGAAATCAAAATTGAGCATCTTAATCAAGGATAAAGAAGTATTATCTCCCATACTCTATCATCAGATTAATTTTTAAAAGGTTCATGCTGCCTATGATATTCTTTCCATTAAACTGAAGCTGTTCATAATTAATAAGCCCAAAAATTACTCCCATATCTAGCAAAAACACAGATTATGATAATATATACCAGGATAGTAACCTGAATTTTGCTGTTCATTTATGATCATAAGTTGGATAAGATAGCTATTAAATGATGAGAATGCATTTACATTTTTACATATTTTTATTGAGATGCCTAGAAAAAAGTATGAATAAATTATGAGATCAGAGAAAACTTTATAATCATGTCTATAAGTCATAACTACATTCTGTGTTTTCAGCGCTAAAATATTGGAGATTTTAATATAGAAAGCTCAAGTAATACATATTTTAAATACTAGAAAACAAATATTTTGTTTCTCTCTTTACTTTAGAGGCAAAGGTAATTACTGTCAAACAGAAAACTTCTTCATTATAGCCCAGCAGAATCTCACAAATAAATTCATTCAAATATGTAACTCCCATGTCTCTCAAAAAGTCAGAATAAATTACATCTAATATACTTTCCTGTGGTTTAAAAAAATGCCAATGACTGCCGCTGGGAAGGGATAGAGCTATAAAATAGGAACTAAAGTTGTTTTGCATACTTTTGCTACATATACTAAATTTAATGGTAATGCTAACTCACATGTTCCCTTGAATATGAGTGAAATGAATTCCCACTCATTCTGGTCAGAAAGGTTAAAAAAAAATCTTATTTACCCAGGCTTCATGTTTATAGTGGCACTCACTAGCTTGGCATCTGGAGTTGAAACCAGTAACTGAACAGATAGGACGCGATTACATTTCTTGACACCTTAAAGATGATGTCTTTCAAAAGATATGAAGAAATATTAAAGAACTACCAATGGACTTCGGGTTAAAAAAATCAGGGTACACTGGGTGTGCTTCCTTACTTGTGATAAATATACTAATACAAGATGTTAACAAAGGGGAAGGAGTGGGGGTACTGGTGAACTCTTTGTATTATTACTTCACAATTTTTGGTTGATACATTTAAAATAAAATGGTAAAAATAACTACATAAGAGAAACAGAATTTTGCTTTGAAAAAGGCAAAAGTTGGGGAATTATCTCACAATCTATGAAAATAAATTTGATCTCATTAGTTAAAGTCTGAAAATAAGAGACTACAGAAATGATTCCTAAATAATTCAGCTAATATTAATAACTTAAAATCTTATAAATGCTTCAAAAGTACACAATATATGGAATGCAAGTAAATTACCAGTAAATAGCTCCTTTGAAATCTCAAAGGGGGAGGCAGTTGTTTGGTACAACAGTTAAGACACTGCTTGAGATGACCACAGTATATTAGAGTGCTTGGGTTCAAGTCCCTGCTATGTTTCCAACTCCAGCTTCCTATTTTGTCCACCCTGGGAAGCAGCAAGGTGATAGCCCATGAACTACACTTGGCTGCTGCCACCCATGAATAGTTATCAGTTCCTGGCTTTGGTCTGGCCAGCCTTGGCTGTTGTGGGCATTTTGGGGAGTGAACAAGCAGCGAAAGCTCTTAGTTGGTTGTACTCTCGCTCTGTCTCTCTCTCTCTCTCACTCTCTTTCTCACTTAAATGAATAAATAAAAAGGTTTTTTTTTATTTTAAGTTTTATTTATTTATTTGAAAGGTAGAGTTACAGAAAGAGAGGAAGAGACAAGAGAGACAGAGGCTCTTCCATCCACTGGTTCACTCCCCAAATGGTCACAATGGCCAGGGCTGGGTGAAACCAGGAGCTGGGAGCTTCTTTTGTGTCTCCCATGTGGGTTGTACGACCCAGGTACTTTGGCCATCTTTCACTGCTTTCCCCAGGTGCAATAGCAGAGAGCTGCATTGGAAATGAAGCAGCCAGAATGGAAGCTGAATCCTCTATGCCACAATGTTGGCCCCTAAATAATTTTTTTTTTAAATCAGCTTTTCCTTCCTTATAGTTTTAACCAGCCAATCAAGACATAGGATTAAAATATTTTTACTAGTTAAAATCTAATGTAAAAACTTCAGGCTAATGCATTTGCATATCAAATTGATAACAAATGATATTAGGCAGCACTGTATGTTCTGTTTAAGGACCTCAAATGTTAAGATCATTCTACAAAGCAGCTTTTGAACATCAGAGGTTTTTGAAAAGACTCTATCTTGAATGATCACTTAAGCTTCTAACAACCGTGATTATCAGAAAATGAATTCTTCTTATCTAAAGGAAAACCTGTCTGTGTACAACTTAACCCCTCTTTCATTTGTTCTAGTTTCAGTAAACAAAATCCAGTAACATCCACCACAGAAAACCCTCTCTCCATGCTGAAGGAAACTGTCGTCCCCAACTTTCTCCGTTAAGAAAATAATTACAGCGATTTCCTTCAACTTTTCCCATAGTCTCCCCTTCTCTGCGTGTATTCAAGGGCCAGGCCAATGGACTTGCTGTCCATACAGAGAGCAGGGACCTTCTATAAAACCAGGCACTGCCAATTATTGTTGTTGAGGATGTCAAAAAGAACAAGAGAAAAAGCGCAGAAACTTGCCTCCCATTCATTCATTACCCTGGGAAGTCCATAGTTTATGGGCCGCTTAACTCCTACCCACCTCAAAACTCTCCTCAACTTTTCTCTCTGCTTCAAAGGCTCACAGCACCTCTGCCACTTCCCTTTTCTTGCTAAGAAAGAGGAAAAGTCTGTCTAGCTCTACCTCTAATAAAACAATAAAACTGCAAAATGTTGGCACTGGAAGTGACTTCAGAACTTATCAGAACAACCCTCTTCTTTTTGCATAAGGAGACAGAGAACCTAAATTGTTAAAGAACTTTCTCAAAGTCACACATGGCTAACCAAAGACTGGCTTCCAGGCCTCTTGACTAACTCCAGGTCTCTTACAAACTTTCCTACTGGTTAATCAGTTAGCAGAGAACTATATACAATAAGACAGCTTAAAACAGATTTGACTTCACATTTACACAATCACAAACTGTTTAACCTAAACTCATTACTTCAAAAATCATTACTCTCTCTCTCTCTCAAACACACACACATACACACACACTAATTTAAGAAATTCCTCAAGATATTAAAAATATTTTAAGGATAATTAACTGTAGTTTTAAAAGGATATGGAATACCAACAGATGATAATAAAGCAAATTTAAAGCTACTTGAAAAGTTTACAATTTTGCATTGAAAATAAAGTAATAATTTTCCTTCATTTTTATTTTTTTAAAAAATGATTTTAATGCACAAGTAAAAATTGTGTATATTTATGGAGTATTAAGAACCTGTTTGCTACATATATACATCGAGTAATGTCCAATTCAGGTGAGTACATTCATCTTTTCAAGAATTCAACATTTCTTTATGGTGAAGATATCTAAAATCCTACCTTCTAGTTTCTTTATAGAGAAATATGCAATACATTAACATTGTACAAAGTCACCCTACTGTGCAATAGAATCCCAGAGTGGTTCCAGCACTGTGGTACAGTGGGTTAAGCTGCCACCTGCAATGCCCGGATCCCACATGGATTTTGGTTCAAGTTCTTCCTGGCTGTTCTACTTTTTGATTCAGCTCCCTGTTAATGCACCTAGGGTGCCTCAAGTACTTGGGCCCTTTCACCCATACAGGAGATCCTGATGGAGTTCCCTTCTCCTGGCCTTGGACTAGCTCATCTCCAGTCTTGCAAGTAATTTAGAGAGTGAATCAACAGATGGAAGCATCTCTCCCTTTTCTCTCTCTCTCTCTCTCTGCCTCTCAAGTAAATAAATAATTAAAAAAAATCCGATAACTTCTTACTCTTATCTAGCTACAATTTAGCATAATTTTTAAGGGTGAACTAATTTTAATAATTCCATCATACAAAGTCATTATGAACAGAATGAAAGTGTCATCTTTTTGGAAATATGAAAAAATTAAAAACATCTCATAGGAAGATAAAAGTACTTTTAAATGTGAATATATATTTTAATACATTAATATTTGTTATTTCATTTTTTAAACAACAACAATTATGCAAACTAGTAACAGCTCCTAATTTTTTATATTGAAGGAATTTTGGAAAGTAGAGGGAATTAAACAATTTGCCAAGAAGCTGAGTTTATATTAAAAAAAACACTGTTTTCACCTAGATTATATCTTTTTTGGTGGAGAAGTGGAATAATATAAAGTCTAAGAAATGTATTAAATATATGTTTATATAACACTAAATGATGTAGCTAAGCAATTCTCATGTCTTCTGAATCCAAAACAGCATAGTTCTCTAACAACATTTCCAGATATAAAAATATCCAATAATTGACAAATAGCCTTTAAAGAATCTATTTACAAATTTGAGAGAATTTAATCTCTTCCCATCACAGAGGTGCATACCCACACACTGACACAGCCACTTGGCAGAAAAGACTTTCATCCTTTTCTTTTTTTTTTTTTTTAATTTATTTGACAGATGGAGTTAGTGAGAGACAGAGAGAAAGGTCTTCCTTCCATTGGTTCACCCCCACAAATGGCTGCCACAGCTGGCGCTGCGCTGATCCAAAGCCAGAAACCAGGTGCTTCCTTCTGGTCTCCCACGCGGGTGCAGGGCCCAAGCACTTGGGCCATCCTCCACTGTCCCCCCACTCCCGGGCCACAGCAGAGAGCTGGATTGGAAGAGGAGCAACCGGGACTAGAACCCGGTGCCCATATGGGATGCCGGCACCGCAGGCGGAGGATTAACCAAGTGAGCCACGGCACCGGCCCCTTTCTTCCTTTTTAAAATGAGACAGGAAAGGGCTCCAGATGATTTATCTGTTTTGAACTCGTCTACACTGTGAGTGTACACTGCTCATACAATAATTGTTAGGTAACAATGAGAAGCTAAAAGCTGAAGGAAAGCAGAAGCAGGAGAAAGAAGACAGGAAAACGATGGAGCAGAAAGAAGGAAAGCGTTTAGGGAGAAGGAACAATTCCTCATATTTCTCTACCTACTGTCTGATTCAGGACACCTGAGTCAGAAAGCTGATAAATGTTTGAAAACAAACAAACAAAAAAGAGGAGCTGAAGAAAAGACTTTCTTGATCTGAATGAATTAAATTAGCCATATATTTAAGAAGTCATCAGATTAGGTCAAATAAATACAGTGCCTTGCTGATTTTGATAACTACTTAGTCCAAAGATAATGCGCCTAATAGTAGCATGAACAACTTAGTGAAAGTAAAGAAGCAGTTAACAGCAAAGGGCAGTGAACCATGACTTGTTGCCAATTGTGATGTCTCTAGTGGTCTTTAAAAATGGGATTTATTTCCATTTGGCCAGACCAGTTTAAATATAATCTGGCTTGGCAAAGGGATAGGGAAGCTGAATCTTAAAATACTTTCTACACTATGATTTTTAGAGTAGACATTTAGTGGCAAAGCAAGATAACTGGTACTGTCCCAATTTTTTCCCTTCATATACACACACACACACACACACACAAATGGATTTACTAAAGAAAATGTAATTACTAAAGAAAAATGTCCTCAAAAGTATCTTTCAGATAATATATTCTTAAATTGATGATTTATATACAGAGATCCTTCAATATATTCAGGAGATACTAGAAAATTCCAAGAAAGTAAAATGTTTGCAAATATAATCACAATATTATGATTAAAATTTTGGAATTTACACATTGCTATCTCAATTTCTGAAGCACAACAACAAATATGTTCAAGTTCATCCTTACAAGTTAAATAAAGTATTGAGATTTTTCAACATTAGCACTATACCATACATTTTTGTGTGGGAAGAAACGAAAATGACAGTAGAAGATTTTATAGTTAGGTAAATTTATCTGTGTTAGCACTAATTCTGTTGGTACACAAGGAGTAGCAGATTTCTTGAATAGAACACAATGAAATAATCTTGATTATGAAATAGTGCTAATACATAGATATTAGTTTTTATGACTAGTAGCTAAATTGCAATAAATCCTTAAATTGATGTGATTATTTTTCATTCTCATCTATAGTGACTATTGAATAGCAGGGCTCAAGTAATAAATCAGACTTACTAGAATTATAAATGCCATATTCTGGAAGAACATGAATGCAGTAAAGTAGTAAGTTATAAGACTTTGTGGAAAAAACACATTTTTATTAAAATAGGGGAACACTCAAGTTTCAAGTAGTGAAGCTATCTACATTTCAGCTGACAAAACGCAGTCACTGGTGTGCTAAAGATATCCTATGCATACTTACACATGAATGATAATATCCCTAACAATTAAAAACTCTTAGGATATTTTAATACTAGGCATGATTTCTTTTGGGGGAAATGATTGAGTTTAAGATAAAAGCCTGTCATTATGTCTTTCAACTTGTCAGACTTAAAAATTGTGTGATTAGGGGTGCATTTTCAGAATATATTTAATGGATACATAAAATACTATGAACTTTTAGCCTCCAATTAAATAACATTATTCTAAAAAAACAGTGGTACTAGCGACAATTTTGGTTGTCAGGGTTAAAGTAGAGGGCAGCGAGGAGATGCAGAACTACTGGCACCAAGTGGACAGCAGCTAGGGTGCTGATAAATATCTGTGAGTGTGCAAGACAGCCACTTACCCGAATAACAAAGAATTACCTGGCCCAAAATATCAGTAGTGCCAGGACTTAGAAATGCTGTTCTAGGTTATCTGCTCAATTTAAAGCTTATCCAATAATAACATATTTATTCCTTCCTCATTCCTAATGTATATTCCAAGTACCTTGCACAAGGCATTACATATTGTAGGTACTCAGAAAAGACCTAGATTGTTCCTTTCCCTCCTCCACAAATTATAGTCCATTACCAAAGTGTATCGCTTTTATTTTTCCTTTTTTAAGGATGTGTTTTATTTATTTTGAAAGGGTTATGGAGAGAGAGAGAGATCTTTCCGCCACTGGTTCACTCCCCAGATGGCCCTGACAGTGCCCATGTGAGATGCTGCTCTCACAGGAGGTGGCTTTCCCTGCTATACCACAATGCCCGCCCCATTGCTTTTATTTCTGTTTCCCCATTCCATTCACCCTCTTCTCTACTGTCACCACTCTGCCCCAAGCTATCCAACAGGGATCATCTGAACAAATATCTTACTTTTTTTTTTTTTTTTTAACAATCCAATCTCCTAAAGTAGACACAGTGATTAAAGAAAACCAAATCAAACAAAACACCACATCAAAACAAACTAGTCTGATTATAGATTTTTTTTATTAAAATCCCTCAACATAGTCCAATGCTCTTAAAATAGAGTGCTAAATCTGTCACGTGGCCTTATTATGTAATAATTCAGTGTCCTCTCACTCTCTCTCTCCTCCCTCATCTCCCTGACCTAGCCCCAGAAGTCTTTTTGACCTTGAATGTATCATGCTCCATCTGATGCCCAGTTGTTTTATGCCTGACCCTAGAATCTTCTTCTTCACTTAATTCCCCTCATCTTTTCAATCTCAACTTTAAGCAAAACTTCAAGAAGCTAACTCTAAATTTGACATTAAATTATATCAAGATGATGTATACTATCATAGCAACCTTTTCACCTAGAGCACGTTAGCTTAAAATCATACATTTGTGTGATTACTTCATAAATTTCTGTTGCCTAAGTTGTATGATCCTGAAAGCAAGTATTGAAATGTTTTCTTGGCTTTTATTTCTCTAAAACTTATCAGGGTGAGGCTATTACTCACACAGTAAATATTTGCTGAGATGTTGAACAAATGACAATCATGTTGCTATGGCCCATGTGAAAGCATTTAGGAGTCCACTGTTCATATGCTGCTGATCCTGTAAACGTCTCACTAAGCTATAATAAGCTCTGTGAAGATGTGGTCCATGGCTCCATTAAGACAAGCTTAAGTGTGTGGTCTTGTTTTGTACCTAGGAAGTGCTCAAGAATGTTGACTTGAAAACTTAGGATGCCTGTCTTTAGATGGCATATTTCCTGGAGGATCTGTAGGGAAGGTACATGGTGGTATAATGATGATACTACTCAGTAACTGACAGTTAAAATACTTTGGATCAAAATTCAAAAGTAATCAGGTCTGGATCTTGCATAAATTGTTTAAATGTTCTCCACCTCAGTTAAATAATAAAGAGCCATCAGTGTTAGCTGGATGTTAGATCATACTTTAGAAACCCTCACAGCAACTTTGTAAGGAATAATTCAATACTCTAATTTTGAAAAAGGAGGAAAATGAAGATTCAGTAATTATTTTTTAAGGTCACACATCACCTAAGAAAAGAAAAGGTATTGGAATTCAGGTCTTTCCAGTTCTGAAAATCTTTGCTGCTTTTACTACATTGCATGACTTACTTGTTTAAAAGTAAAAGACTTAAACCTATTTAACATACAATAGTTCTTCAAAAAGTTTGTGAAAAATGGAATTAAAAGATAAGTTGATTTTTTTGAAAAATATTTTAAAATTTATGTACAGGAGAGGGGTCTTCAAAAAGTCCAAACACATAAATATGTTATATGAAAAAGTATGGATTTCAGAAATTTTTGCACCAAATAAATTCACCTTTTAATTCCATTTCCCATGAGCTTTTTGAAGGATTTCACAATGTTTCAATGTGAACTATTTTAGGATTAATTTCATGGTTGTTTTTTTTTTTTTTTTTTTGACAGGCAGAATTAGAAAGTGAGAGAGAGAGAGAGACAGAGAGAAGGGTCTTCCTTTTGCCATTGGTTCACCCCCTAAGAGGCTGCTACAGCCGGCATGTTGCGGCCAGTGCGCTGCACTGATCCAAAGCCAGGAGCCAGGTGCTTCTACTGGTCTATCATGCGGGTGCAGGGCCCACGCACTTGGGCCATCCTCCATTGCACTCCCAGGCCACAGCAGAGACCTGGACTGGAAGAGGAGCGACCGGGACAGAATCCGGCGCCCCAACTGGGGCTAGAACCCGGGGTGCCGGTGCCGCAGGCAGTGGATTAGTCTAGTGAGCCGCAGCGCCGGCCAATTCCATGTTTTTAAAGATTTATTTACTTAGAGAGAGAGAGAGAAAGAGAGAAGGAGACAGAGAGAGAGAGAGAGAGAATCTTCCATTCACTGGTTCATTCCCCAAATAGCTGCAATGGCTGAAGCTGGTGCAGGCCAAAGCCAAGAGACTGGAAGCCCGTATGGGTCTCCCACATGGATGTAAGGGCCCAAAGACTTGGTTATCTTCTACTGCTTTTCCCAGGCCATCAGCAGAGACCTGGATCAGAAGTGGAACAGCTGGGACACAAACCAGTGGGTATATGGCAGCTTAACCAGCTACACAGTAACATTGGCTCAGGATCAATTCTTTTCCATTAAAAGTTACATAATCTCATAAAATTAATCCAAGTCTTAAAACTAGCTAAGACTGTTGGCAAGAAACCTAACATTTATTTATTTATTTATTTGAAAAAGAGAGAGACAGGGATCTCCCATCAGCTAGTTCACTTGCCAAATGCCCACAACAGCTAGGTGTGAGCCATCCCAAAGCTCATGTAATGATTTCACTCCTGGTCTCCTATGTGGGTTGCAACGATCTCGGCATTGAGCCATCAAATGATGCTTCCCAGGTTATATATACATTGGCAGGAAGCAGGAATCAGGAGCAGATCTAGGACTTGAACCCAGGCACCATCAACATGGGAAGAAGTCATCACAAAGAAGGTCTTAACTGTAACACCAAACCCGTCCCAGAAATCTAACATTTTAAAATGAACTAGCTATTGGCCGGTGCTGCGGCTCACTAGGCTAATCTTCCGCCTTGTGGCGCCAGCACACCGGGTTCTAGTCCCAGTCGGGGTGCCAGATTCTGTCCCGGTTGCCCCTCTTCCAGGCCAGCTCTCTGCTGTGGCCAGGGAGTGCAGTGGAGGATGGCCCAAGTGCTTGGGCCCTGCACCCCATCGGAGACCAGGATAAGTACCTGGCTCCTGCCATCGGATCAGCGCGTTGCTCCGGCTGCAGCACGCTGGCCGCAGTGGCCACTGGAGGGTGAACCAACGGCAAAAGGAAGACCTTTCTCTCTGTCTCTCTCTCTCACTGTCCACTCTGCCTGTCAAAAAAAAAAAAAAAAAAAAGAACTAGCTATTAATGACTGAGCACACAGATAACTCCCTTCTCCAGATTTTATTCTCTGGCTGAGTAATTCACATTTTACAAATCCACACAAATGAATCATACATTTCCATATTGATTCCCTTATTTCAGAATGTTAGTTGCTAAGGTGGTTGCTCAGTTCATCTATGTCACTGGGCCATGTGAAAACTTGTCACTGTTAATGCAGATGGATAAATCACAGTACGACCCATGACGTGCTATTTACTGATGTGCTGTGGTGTCATTATTGGCCACCGAATCATCTTATGTATCAATCATTTCTTGTACCTGACTGCCCTACTTATTTTGTCAGTGTTTACCCGGCACCTACAACGGAGAGTGTTTCAAACACTCTGTAGGAAGGCCATATAGTAAAAGCTTTTTCTTCTGAACAGTATTTAAGATTTCTATCAGTTTACTTGAAGGAATTGAAAGCAACCTAAATCCTTTAATGAATAAATGAAAGAAATTGAAGAGAATGTCATATTTTCAGCAATCTTTAGGATTAAAATGATTATTTCTTTAAGCTATAAGAACACACAAAGTTTTTTATTAATCCTGGAAAAAAATGGCAACGAATCGTAGGCCAAAATGTCACTGCATCTCAATCAAATCAAACAGCATAAAAAATCCAGCAGGCATGAAGCTCAACATGCTATTTATGCCACTGGATCAGAACCATTCGAACAAGAAGCCATTCTCACAAATCTGCCTCCTGTTAAATTCTGCAGTAGGACTTCATTAAACCTCTTGGCTGACAGCAGTTTGCTTTCAGCCATCTCACAAAGAGCTCAGCTGGCAATACTGATTCTTCACAAGTTTCTAACATATATTGTATTTTTTAGAATTTCTTTTTACAATCACAAATCTCTTTTTCCCATTAACCTCTCTGGTCTTTAGTTGAATTTATTAAATCATGATTTTAACTACAAAACAAACAACAAGAAAACACACACAACACTACAAATGAGGCATTTTGAAGATTATCCATGACTTCAGCATCAAGAGTAGCAATACAGACAGGAGATGGTAAATACATATATTACATGTTTACACACATACACACACACAGACACTAACACTATATCCCCAATGCACTGTTTACTCTAGTGCCACTAGTACTATTTTCTGAGCCCCTGGGGATTACTGCTATATGTCATTAAAAGAATCATTCCCCAAAGATTGACTCTATGATATCTTGTCAGAGTCTGGGAAAAGCATCACAAACGTATCAAGGTTGTTAAAGTCATCGTGAAGCTTTGGGGGTCTCATATTATGTGTTTCATCAGAATCTTGATGAACTCACAGTTCTTAACCTGGATCTTAGATTATAGTAAACCTAACTTGAACCTGCATAAAGGTCCCTCGACACTGTTAGTTTTGGCTTTGACTCAAACAGCCATGTTAATGGTCAGAAACAGTGCACTATTATACTGACAGTTTTTGTAAAGTCAACAATTTAAGAAAACTGTGCCACAAAATGATGTAAATGAAGTTTACCTTTAAAAAGAAAATTCAGAACTGAAGGACTCAGTTCTTTTTTTCTCTCATTACTTCTTTCATATCTAGATATAGCAGCTCCTAAAAGTCATATGATTCTCACACAAAGATTTCATATGCTGATAGAAAGTTAAAATAGTGAATCCTATTTATGGAAATGACAAATTTACAGAACAGGACTTTCTTCCCCCCAGTTTCCTTCCCCCCCCCCAAAAAAAAACCTTTTTATTTAATGAGTACAAATTTCATAAGTAGAACTTTAGGAATATAGTGATTGTTCCTACCATACCCATCCTCCCACCCCACCTCCTCTTTCCTCTCCCATTCCTAGTCCCATTCTCTATTAAGATTCATTTTCAATTAACTTTATACACAGAAGACTGACTCTACACTAAGTAGATTTCAACAATTTGCACACACACACACACACACAATGAGAACAAGTTTTATAGGTAACTCTCATAATACAACTAACTCATTGAGGACAGAAATTCTGCATGAGAAAAAAGTGCACAGTGACTCCTGTTGTTAACTTAACAATTCACACTCTTATATATGACGTCAGTGATCACCCAAGGCTCTTGACAAGAGCTGCTATGGAAGCCTTTTGGATCCACAAACTTCATCAGTGTTTAGACAAGGCCATAAGCAAAGTGCAAGTTCTCTCCTCCCTTTGGACTTTACTGAATGACACCACCTGATCAAGTTCTTTGATTGCAAAGGCTAATCATGAGATTTCTCAGCCCCCATATCCACGAGAGTTGATTCCCATAATAAATCTTTTCTGATTTTTCTATATATTTCCCATTGGTTCTCTGGAGGGTCTCAGCTAAAATGGATACCTTTGAGACTGCAGGGAGCAAGGAGTCTAAGAAGGCCAAGTAAAGTGTGTCCCTGAGGAACGCATGGACAGGCAGAGTAGGCAGCACTGGGGAGTATGTGAATGGAGCATACCTAACTCATGCTGGGATGGGGAGTATGTGAAAGGCTTGTGAGAGGATGTGTATATCAAGCTGAGTCAAATGATTGAAGAAACTAGCAAGTAGAGAATAGGGCAGCTGGGTGTGCGGCATTTTAGAACAAACAGCTCACATATCAAAAAAGCTCAAAGCTAAGCTCCCAGGTGGTGCATGCATGAAAAAAATATAAATTTGGCATTCTAGATGGAAGGGAGCAGCAAGAGCGGAGGCCGGCACCATTAAGTATTTTGGATCTTATCCCGGACAGATGAGACCCATGACAAAGTTTTATGAAAGAAATGAATACAAAGGATCTTCAAACCATTCACAGAAAATGAGTGTCATGAAAAAAAAAAAAAAAAACACTCCCGGATTTTCAAAAGTTTTTCGCACCGAAATAAACTTATTTTGAAGTCCATTTTTCTTACAAAGGCTTTGAGTAGCCCCGTATCACTAGATTTGTTGTTTAGGTGCATGGGTCTTCTGTATGAATCACAGATTCTCTGAGATAAGATGGAGGCAAGGGAACGGGGTCAAAGTAAGCAGCTGCACTGAGAGATGAGAAAGTCCTGAATTAGAGCGATGGAAAGATGGCAGGAGAGTTGAGAGCTATTTAAAAGGCAAAATAAGTAGAACTTTGGGTTGACTGAATATGAGAAAGGTATGGGAAAAACGGGAGAGAAAAGAATGACCCCTACCCGAAGCTGTGTCTCCTCAGTGTGTCTCTGCAGCTTGCCATTGTCAACAATTATGACAGAGAACACGAGAGGACTCCACTTCTCATCCCTGTCCTGATTATCCCCACCACATCACTATTATGTCCAGTAAATTAATACTTACAGTCTGGGTTAGCAGAAACTTAAAAAGCTTAGGCAAATCTCTTGACAGGTTGTTTCTCGCTTTTCTGAAATTGTAATTACTCTTCAAATCCTAGTTTATTGGGACAGTAACTCAGGGTCAATCATAAAACATAGTGCCCTAGATACTCAGGAAAGCTTCCTGTTTGAAGCATGTTGTTCACTAACAGCTAGGAGAGAGGCTCTAGGAAGCATCCCATTAGTAGCAATTAAGTCAGCCAAAAGACAGCACAGGGCCTTCTATTCTGCCTTTGTGTCTCCCTTGTTTCATGTCAATCACACGCTTTAAGGCTCAGTCTTGCAGAAGCTGTCACCGGCTAATCAGTCCTAATGAGAAAGTGCTATGTTTCTTCATTGTATACTTGCCATAAATGCTTATGGGAAGCATCATACGAAATAACAATGGAGCAGAATACAATGCACATCCATTTGATGTTTTATTTCATTGTTGCTATTGTACGACCATAATACATTTAAAGAGCTAGCAACAAAGTTGCTAGCATATTTTATAGATTAAAAAAGTAAGATGGGTGATAACATTTGCAGCAGGGAGGAATTTCACAGAAATCTCATTCGTCTAACAATGAAACATCACCTGGCTTAGCACCAGCCTCTTCTTTTCACAGAGCTTGCAGAAAGGGCAAAAAAGCAACTGGTTTTGGGGGCTTCAAAGCATAACTTGGTCTTCTGAGAAGCTTAGGGAGGAGTGCAGTAGGGTGTGAACAGAGATCTAAATGTAAAGCTTCCCATGTTTGGCCCAGCATGCGGGTCTCAAGGGAATCTGGAGGAATGACGTCTTTTAGTTTCTTTTGTAACAGAGAAACAAAACTGGGATTAGAGTTTCTGAATGGTTCAACTCCACGAGATAAGAGTTGATTGCTTGGCAAGCAACTGGTGTATGGGAAGTCCATTCACAGTTTGGTTTGCTGTGACTGATGGGCCCCAGTGACAGGAATCCGATCATTGTTGATAGCGTCACAGATTTACTTTGGAAATCGAATTGCAATAGTAATAAGAGCTGTTTTATCTGGGAAGATGTGCAGAGAGTGGAAAGATTAACAATTCCCTCTAGGAGGCCGGCGTTGTGGCATGTCAAGCAAAACCTCTGCCTGAGATGCTGGCAATCCATATGGGCTCTAGTTTGTGTCCCAGCTGTTTCACTTCTGATCAAGCTCCCTGCTAATGACCTGGGAAAGCAACAGAAGATGGCCAATGTACTTGGGCCCTGTCACCCAAGTGGGAGACCTGGATAAAGCTCCTGGCTCCTGGCTTTGGTTTGGCCCAGCTGCGACCATTGTGGTCATCTGGAGAATGAACCAGCAGATGGAAGATCTCTCTCTCATCCTCTCCTTGTCTCTTTGTAACTCTTACTTTCAAATAAATAAATAAATATTAAAAAAAAAATTCCCCTAGCATGCCCTGTTTAAGCAATGAGCAGGTGAAGCAAAGAATAGTAAGAAATCATGGAAGCTAAGAACAAACTAGAAATGGGAGAAACTCAATGTTTAAGCTAAATTATATATAAATATATTTCTCATTGATCTTTGCTATGTGAACATGCTGGTCAGACAGGGAATTATTTAGAAGGCCATTAGCAGGATTGTCATTGTAAATCAATACCTTATACATGTCACAGGGTTTGTTATCAATGAAAATATAATGCATATTATTGTTCTTTAAGTATTTTAAAGTGGTATCTACCATGCTTTTCTTCTTTTTTTCATTTTTTTAAAATTTATATAAGGTGAACCAATTTCATGTATTTCATATATACAGATTCAGGAGCATAGAGATACTTCCCATCCTACCCTCCCTTAAGCCTATCATCAACCAAAGAATAATAATAATTAAAAAAAGCTCTCACCTTTAAAATTAAACCTGAATTTATTAAAAAATAAACATAAATGAAATAAGTTAACTATCATCTGATTCCAAGATGAACCTCAAGGCCCAACCGACAAGTATCTAATAAAGACCTAAAGGGTTTAGATTAACAGAGTAAAGTAATATAAAACAAACCTGTGACCATACCTTCAAGGGGAAGCATAAATTTTAACAGCTTCAAAGATACGCACCTTAAAAACCTGGCAGGCTGCCCCTATGCATCTAGTTTTTTTCTGGTTAGAGTTTTACGTTTTATAGGTATGTCACAACCTATAAAATGGTTATAAATACCACAGTATATATCTTTTCCCTTAAAAGATGAGGCGACATGCAATATGAAATACTGGTTCTGAAAACAATTCATTCTACCAAGACAGAGCCAGTAATCCCAATACTTGTCAAATTGAGACATTAAAGTTGAAGTACAACAATATAATAAATCAAAATTGACGTGACATGTCTTTAAAAAGATGCTGGATTTTGTGTGTATTTGAAGTACACAAAGAGAATCTTTGGGATGTGTAAATGTGATACATATGGTGGGGAAACTGAACTGCAGGCAAACGTGAAGTGTAAATCTTACAGCACCTGATGGTTTAGGTGCATAGGTGAAAAACCTTTGATTAATTCGGAGAAGGACGGCATAATGGGCTAAGGTTAAGTGAGTTTTCTCTTTTACTGGGAGTTAAGCAGAAACATTTTCCCCTGTTATAATTACTCTAAAGAGCATTATTTTACCAGGTTTTATTGGTCATGTAATAAACATTAATTATTCTTCAATAGACCAAATTACTGCAGTCTCACAGTTGTCTCCGTTTGACAATTAGCTTGAAAGCCACAACAAAATTAATTTGCAAGATAAAGGATGTGTATAATCTTACTGACTAAATCCTTCATGGAGCCCAGGCAGAATACACTTTTAGCCTGAAATTTCCTAATATCATCAAATTTTAATACAACTCCCCTCTTTTCCAAGTAAAATAAAATCCATTATTATTAAATAATTGATATTTTGAATGAGCTCAAAACTATGATTTGTTTTGGGTATCTTGTGCCCACAGAGAAGTAATTCAACTGCTATAGTACCAGATATAGATGTGAAATAGCTTTTACAGGGGCAATGGCTTGCTGTTTTTGTTTTTTTTGTTTGTTTGTTTGTTTAAAAGGTTTATTTACTTGAAAGGCAGATTGACAGAGGAGGTAGAAATAGAGAGAAAGAGATCTTCTATCCTCTTGTTCACCATCCAAATGGCTGCAACATCCAGGACTGGACCAGGCAGCATTAGGAGCCCAGAACTTCATCTGGGCCTCAGATGTGGGTGGCAGGGACCCACTCTGCTGTCTTCCCAGGCAAATTAGCAGGAAGCTGAATCAGAAGTAGAGCAGCTAAGACTCAAGCTGGTGCTTCCATACGGGATGTCGGCCTCTGCAGGCTGTGGTTTAACCCACGGCCACAACATTGGCCCTGAACTCATATTTCACATTTCGGTTTTGAAGTGGGTAACAGAAGTTTCAAAATGACCAGGACAGATATTTGCAGATATTTGTTCAGTGATACTCTTACTCGTCTCATTATGAATTGCAAGGGAATACTCCTGTTTTATAGAAGAAGTCAATCAGAGTGCTGAGAATCTGAAAAATTGGAAAACTCATGCTCAGAGGTAATGAAATCAGCACAGAGGTAAAAAATCCTCTGCTGAGTGGTTTTCTGTAGCAAAGATGTTCCACTGCTCAGAAAATGTCATCTTTTGGAATCAGTCCTATTCCCATATGGTCATAATTTTCATTAATTTATCTATTTATTTTACAAAGCTTCAACACATTCTGCACTAGCTTTCATGGCAAGAGCAAGAGCCCAATGTTTTGGAAAGATGTTTTTCAAAGAAAACGTAATTTTTATAGTTGAAATCATTTATAATAATTAATTTCATAATAAATTATCATGACTATGAATTCTTCAAATTTCTCATTTAAAAAAGAAGAGCTGCTTTCCTAGAATTGCCAGTGTTATTAAAACTACATAACAAAGCTATTAATAATAACACTTGTATGACTATAGTGCTCTTACAAAGCATTTACTGCCTATACATTTGTACAGTATTCTGTACAAATATAACTTAATGCAATATATGATTTAATTGTTAAATTATATATAAATTATTAATATATACTTTAATTATATTAATACAAATATAATTTGTACAAATATAATTTAATTCTTATAAAAATACTGAAAGGTTAGCATCACTATACCATTTTAAGCATATGGTTCCGGAGGTTTAAAGAGCCTTGTCTACATCACACAGTGGTAATCCACAAAAATAGATAAACTAAATTCACTGTGACTCTGATTTTCATGCTCTTAGCCAAACCACACCTTGCAACATACTTCTTCCACCTCTGTTAAACCCTGAAGTGTAATGAAAAATTTTTAAAGTCCTTTATTGTTTCTATCAGTTCATCAAGTAACTCCTTACGCCTGGGATTTGCAGGCTTGCTTGCTTAAAAACAAAAATGAAGATAAATTTCTGTGCCCCAAACCAGGTTTCCTACATCAGACTCTACAGAGGTCAGGTGTGATAATCTGTTTGTTTAACGAGTAACTTCAGGTAAGTTTAGGAAACCTCTCCAGCTCTAGGTTTTACTCTACTCCCTTAGTACTTATGTTTACTACATTTGATAGTATATATTTAAGGTGCACAGATAATATAATGAGTTACACATAGACAGTTAGTTAGTACTCTGCTCCCTTTCAAATGTAAACCACAAGAGTGCTGCAATCATAAATGGGAATCTTCAAACTTAATCCAGCTGAGCTTACTACTGACAGCCAGCATCAAAGTCACCAGACCCTACTTGTTTCTCCCCCAGGATTTCCTTGTGTCCTTTCTACCACCACTCAAGTAAGAGCTTGGCATGCCTACTCATATTTCAAATTTAAGTATTTATTAGATAAAGTGCTCAATAGCTGTCTAGTACCATGTTAAGCCTTGTGAAGAATACACAAGTAGAAACACCATGGAAACCCCTACCGCTAAGAAAGAAATATTCAGGATACACATAGAGGTATGTGTATTACACATATTATTACAGATTATGTGATTTCAGGACATGGAAAAAGGAGCTAATTTGCAACGCAGCATTTTTTCAAGATGTTGGAATTAATTATATCTGTTCCAGGAGTGAATATCAAATACTCTCCCTTATGTAAGATGATTTCCCATAGCTTCTACCTGCAGCATAAGATTTTGTCGCCTTCACATTGATTGACCAAATTCAATACTCATTGTATGAGGAGTGAGGAAGAGAAAAACCCTTTTTAAGCTAACATTGACTCCAACAGTGTCTTTTAAAATGAACCATGCATAAAACACAGAAATCAAAAACAATTACACTGCCGAATATCTTAATGTAATTGTTTCCTGCTACCAAATGGAGTAATTTCTGATTAGTTTCCTTTTTAGTGCCTAATATTTTTCTATATTCAATCCCAAAGGAAGAAAACGGACCTAACTTCTCAGGTTTCCTTTGAATAGTTTTTTTCTTAGTTATCATTTGCAATTGGGAAATGTTACTTTCTTTAAGATACTGTATTTAATTACTACAATATGTAAAAGATATGTGTATTTTTTGTGAATAAAATATACTCTTAAATATATATAGATCTTTCATAAATTTATAGAAAACTCAATGTAGTTGGAATTAGAATGTCTAAATTCATCAACTAGTTTGTGCATTTGATCATTTGATTGCAATTTCCACTGAAATCTAGACTTAGAAAGCCAGAATTCCATATGGAAAACACAGCTGAAATTAGTTTGGAACTGAATTTAAAACTGCAGGAAGAAACTCTATTTTGATTTCTACGTCTGCCATATTCACAAGCAGAATGGCTCTTAGTTACAAAGCATCAGACTACCTGGGTAAAGACTTTAAAGCACAAAGTGAAACATATTTCACTGACTAATGTGATAGACAGTGAACCTCCCTGCCACAATTGCCGGCAGGTAGACACACCTTTTCACGTCTGTATTCATCCTGGCTACTTTCACTCCCCCTGGAGGGCTTTTGAAGTTGGATTTGACATCTCTTAAATTTATGCTTTCTGTAAATGTAAAGAGGTTTTCTTTTCTCACAGTTTTAGCCTTACGTGGAGTTCAAGTCTAACATAGATGAAAGAGAAGCAGTGGAGACTTTAGAAATTCAATGTTTGTTCTTGATCTTTTTTTTTCCTTTTGTTTTTATGAGGTTGAACTAAAAACCCCAAAGTGGGACATAATGGCTTTAGAGACAGGAAGGAAATATTCTTCATTCTTTTTTTCTACTATAAAAAGCCCACAAGGCTCTTTTGTAGAAAGCCTACAGTAGAAGCACTCCCTCAAAAGCCACCTTTTTTCTTCTTAATAGCCTCAGAAGAGACAGTATTCAGAAAAGTTGACAGCATCAAATGTTGCTAATGTTAGATCCAGAAACAAGCTAAGTGGTTTATGGCCAAAATCCCTGTTTACTAATATATACCTGTCGAAATCGGAAATTTTTTTTAAAAGGTCATTGCCTCCCAAATTCCACAATGAACAATTTTTCCCATAAAAAAAAATTAGGAGAAAGTACACAGATGAGACATGGTGAGAAGTAATCAGTATGACATCATGGAAAAGAATGAAAGAAAGATTATGAGAATGAAAAACATCTGGATTATGGATACAATGGATGTGACAAACCCATTTCTGCTATCACTTTAAGACATGACTCTGACTTTCTGATAGCTCAGAGCCATAGAACATAGTACCCACTCTGGCTTGCGTAACATTGAAAAACAAATTTTTACCAAAACTAGCAAAGAAAAAATGCAATTTGCTCACTCAACAAGTATTTTCTGAGTGCCTCTTATGTCACAGGAACTGGGTGCATAGAAAAAGACTGCAAAGTCCTTACCGAATGGATGTGGAAGAGTCTTTCCTTGTTCATATTACAACATGGACAGGCCCTCGAAAATGATATGAAATAACTGGAAGATTTGTTTTCATAGCAATAGCTGCCATTTAGTTAAAGCATTCGAAGGGTACTATTTTTAAAGACTCAGAAATTAAAGGACATTCTCCTCCTCTATTTGATCAAGATAGAGTTCCCTATTATTCTGAAATTTTAGTTTCCTGAACAAACACCGAGTTCTCACAGGCAAAGCGATGTTTCCATTAAATATATCTGAAATATTTAGAACAATGGATAGAGTTTGCATTTCATGGAGATTAATCAATAATATTTCTTCAAACATCATATTTCATCTGATAAGTTTCTAAGTTCATACCTTGAACAGTCAGAGTAGCTGAAGCTTCAGCTTTTCCGACCATATTTTCTGCAACACAGGTATATGATCCCATGTCACCAGCCGTCACCTTCCGAATTTTCAAGGTATGATCATCTCGGATTTCATATCTAGCAGCAAACAAGAGAAAGCACAGGTAAATAATCTTGACTTGGAAAATTCTACTATTATGCATACGATAAGTCTAGGCATCCAATCACATGTAAGAATCTCTTGGCATTCCTCTAAGTCAGCAGGCAGAAGAGCTTATTTTATATTTATTTGGGCTTATGTATTAAACTACTTTCTACAACTACATTTTTTTACTAAAGTTGGTGCTTGCATTTATTCGCTCAAGCTTCTACGCTCACATTAAATGAAAAGGTAGTGACGTCTGGGTTGAGTTTTTGGTGCAGTGCTTAAGATGCCACTTGGGATGCCCTTATCCCATACTGGAGTGCCTGGGTTCAAGTTCTGAGTCTGTTCTCCATTTGACTTCTTGATAATTGCACCCTAGAAAGCAGCAGTGATGGCTCAAGTATTTGGGTCCTGGCTATCCCTGTGAGAGTCCTAAATTGTGTTCTAGAGTCCTGGCTTTAGCTTGGACTAGCCCTGGCTGTTGTAGGCATTTGGGGAATGAAATGGGAGATATTTATCTTTCTGTCTCTCTGTATTTCAAGTAAACAATTTTTTAGAAGATAGTGACTGCTGACTATATTATTTTCATACCTCAGACTTTAAATATTTTATAAATGTTCACCTTTGAGAATTCGTTTACAATTATATTAAGTAAAGATTATGGTTATCTGCAGTTTGTAGATAAGCAAACTGAGGCACATGAAAGTAAGGCATTAGTCTTCAGGCAGTTAGTGGCAGAGATAAAATCTGAATCCAGGCAGCCTTATTCCAGAACACACAGCCTTGCACCATCTTCACTCTGTTTCCAGTTTCACTTCAATCCTCTTTTTCCTCTACAGGGTCTCCCTGCGTTGTATTATCTACTATAGTTTACGTATCTATCCACCACGCAAACATTTCAACCTCTATTTCATCTATATTCTAAATTCATATTCCCAATCAACTAATGAGGTATACTTCACATCCCATAGTACCTGATATTTAATATGTTAAATACAGTTTTCATTTTTCTGCTTAATATAACCAACTCCTCCTCTTAACAGAACTTACTCATCTTCCTTCATCTGTTCTCTGTATCAGCAAGTTATCCAGGTTGTCAAGGTAATGTCAGAAACATCTCCCCAAATACAGCCCCAACTCCATCTCATTTCCTATCTCAGCCAATTACCATCTCTTATTTGGACAATTACAATAAAAGTGTCCCTGGCATTAGCCCCTACCCACACATCCATAGTCCCTATCTCTACAACATAGTACCAATAACACCCACTAAGTTGTTTTCTCTAAAAGAGTAATTCCGTTCATACTAACCCTTATTGGTCCTTCAATATACATGAAATGTGACCCAAAATACTTTATTACACAGAGTCCCTATTTCCAACCTGATATTTCACAACTTCTCACTAAATACCCTATGTGCTAGCTATACTAAACTTTCCACTACTCAGGTTACATGACCTTCTTTCTTAGGTTTGTATCTATATTATTGTGATGTCTCTTTTTCTAGAACACTGTTAATTCTTGATTACCTAATTCATACATAGTTAGACACTGCTTATGTGTCATGTTCATTTGAGAATGCTGTCCTGATTTCTTTCTGTCTGGTCAGTCTACTTTTAAGGGACTAAAATGTTGACAATGCTATCCTGCAGCATACATTTATGTCTCTTTTCCCGAGCTCCTTGGGAGCAGAAACTATGTCTAGACCATGGCTATAATCCCAGTGTCACACAGGGGCTCAACACACATTTGCTGAATGAGAGCACATATAGAGAAGACAGCCTACTGACAATACCTGAAGGCTTTATTTTATTGCTTCATTCCCTAAGGATTCCTAATACCTGTATTTCTGCTCCTACCCAATTTAAGAACTTGACAGTATCAGGAAACTCTGACCTCTTCTACCATGCCCTGGTGACACTGTAGCTGGGGAAGACAAAGTAAGAACTTTAATTGGCTCATAGTTATGTCTTTAATATGATACCTTTCCTCAATTTCCTACCTACCTGATACAATAAGTTGGTATTAACTGTGATCTGGCTGAACCAAAGAGAAACGTATTTTAAGACTACCACATTTTAAAAGGGTTCTCTGTGCAGGCCTGGATCATGAATGTGTATTTCTTATAACAAACCTCAGACCAAATGTAGGAATCTCCTGATTCTAAGAATCTCTATTATCACTCCTGGCTCTTGATGAAGGCATTTATAGAAACTCCACAACCTACATTGGAGTCACATCTTGACAAACCCATTGGAAACTGGAAATACTATAAATTGAAATGCATTTAACAGTGCATGGTAGCTTAGCAGTTGATGCTTATGACTGAGGCTGATGATTACAAGGCTGACAGGGAACAGTGGCTCATTGCTGCAGCCCAGCATCTCAAGAGTCTTGCACCACAATTCTCTAGTCAGTTGAAAGACTAAAATTCAAATTTCAAGGATGGGCATTAATATGAGCAGTTAAGACACTTGCATTCCACATCAGAGTGTCTGGGTTCAACTTTTGCCTCCAGCTCGTGATTCCAACGTTCAGCTAATTCAGACTATTGGAGGTAGCAGTGGCAGTTCCAGCAATTGGGTTCCTGCCATGTGTATGGAGATTGGGGTAAGTTCTCAGCTATTGCTTCAGCTCTGGCCCAGCACCAGCCCTTGTAGATAGGAGCTTTTCTCTATCTGTATCTCTGCATCTCAAATAAATTTAAGTATGTAGAAAGTTCAAATTGCACAGTATCTACTGAATGAATATTGCTTTGGCTCTGATGTAAAGTAAAAAAAAAAAAAAATTAAGTCCAAGATCATCTGTAAGGTAGACTATACTAATGGCATGTATGCATATGCATGTAAACATTGGTTTGATGAGAAACATATAAATTCAGAGTTGGTGAATGGCACCATTAAACCCTGACTGGTACCTGGATTTGGGCAGCTCTCCATCATCTTTTCTCCATCGTACTGTAGGCACAGGGTCACCTCGGGCCTCACATTTAAATTCTGCACTGTCATCCACTGTTACTGCTAAGTTACTAGGTCTCTTCACAAATGATGGTCTCTCTAGAAGGAGAAAGAGTCATCTCAAGATAAAGTAAAAGATGAACAAACCAAAGATAATAGTAAGACGTATGTTTTAAAGTAATCCTGCTGGATAGCACTGCACTTACCTAAAACAGTTAGCTCTGCTACTTCACTTTCGCGTTCTCCAACCATGTTGGTCCCAACACAGACATACTTGCCAGCATCGCTTTTACGGGTGTACGTGATCATGAGCTTTCCTCCTCGTATCTTAAAAAACATAAAATAAAATAAATTTGATGTCGATGCAATTAAAATTGCTTTAGTTATGCTTTTATGACAGAGGTCTTCATAAATGAAGTCTACTGTCTAAGTGTATGAACCAATGGATAACTATATGAAACAGTTGATGTCTACTACTCGCTACATTGATAGGTTGTAGGTTTATAATCAATGATTTCCAAACAAATAATACAAAGGAAGAAAAATATTTCCCTTATTTACATTACTTATAAGGTTTTTTATATTCTGAATAAATGGAAATTTGTGTTTCAAATCAGCCAAGTTCTTTCACATTGTTTGATGAAAGGAAAACCACAACAAATTGCATGAATAACTTGAATAGCAAATGGAAGAAAGAATCAAGAACTTCTTAAAACCATGTGACTATAATTAATATGCAAATGTGAATCAGCGATAAGTGATTTCAAGCCAGCACATTCTAGCAGTATAAGACGTGGAGCTAAACTGTTGTTAAGTTACTAGATTTGTCAGTTTCTTGAGAGGAATATTATTACCTACAAAAACAGTAAAATCTGCCATTTCTGAAAAAAAATAAAAACAGATATTATTGCTTTCCAAGTAATTTTGTGGGAGCTTAGGAGGCAGAGATTGAACAGATTCTAATAAGTCATCTGGAAAGTGACATTTGGGTACACTCTTGGACATGCAATTAATTGAGCAAAATTTATTATAATTATATGAAAATATCCACAGAAGAAGTAGACCTATAATAAATATGAATTAATATTAAGACATGGAAATTGGACTATCTCTTCTTAATTTAACATGCTTTTGACTGAGAATTGAGTTGTTACCTATAAATATCTACAGTATTTTGATTCTTAGAAAGTTCTTGTCAAGAATAACTTCCACGATGTGTACTCAAACAGGTTTTGACTTCACAGTGACTTTGTAAAGTGTACTGATTAAGCAGAGAAAGTGACAAAAAAAAAGGGGGGGGGGAGGAATTATGAAGGAAGGAGGCAAACAGTACTTTTTTTCATGTTACAGTATGGAATTTCTAGAAGCTACTATTTTACATAGGTGGAGTCGCACTTTTAGAATAACCAAATTATGTCATAGTAGACACATTTCAGTGAAGCCTTTAAGTATTAGAATAAACAAAATGTTAACAAAGAAGCTTAATTTTTGTAGCTTTGGAAGTTGATTTTTTTTCAAGTTTTTAAAATTGGCAACCATAAAGTTCCAATGTAAATATTATCCAAGGATGTTTCTCAGCCTTGATCATTACTCTATCCCATATTATCTACAATGTTTGCATATAAAAGTCACTTCAATGATTTTTTTTTTATTTGACAGGGAGAGTTATAGGCAGTGAGAGACACACAATGATTTTTGTTGAATGAAAACTTCTATTGACAAAATCTAGTCTGTAACCCAGTTGGATGATTTTATAAGGTTTTGATTTTTTTTTTTTTTTTTTTTTTTTTGACAGGCAGAGTGGACAGTGAGAGACAGAGAGAAAGGTCTTCCTTTTTCCATTGGTTCACCCTCCAATGGCCGCTGCGGCCAGCACTGGCCAGCGCACCACGCTGATCCGCAGGCAGGAGCCAGGTGCTTCTCCTGGTCTCCCATGCGGGTGCAGGACCCAAGCACTTGGGCCATCCTCCTCTGCACTCCTGGGCCACAGCAGAGAGCTGGACAGGAAGAGGAGCAACCGGGACAAAATCCGGCGCCCCGACCGGGACTAGAACCCGGGGTGCCGGCACCGCAGGCAGAGGATTAGCCTAGTGAGCCATGACGCCGGCCGATTTTATAAGGTTTATAACAGCTACAAGATACATTGATAGGCTGGTGTCGCGGTTCACTAGGCTAATCCTCCACCTTCGGCGCCGGCACCCCAGGTTCTCGTGCAGGTTGGGGCGCCGGATTCTGTCCTGGTTACTCCTCTTCCAGTCCAGCTCTGCTGGGGCCCGGGAGTGCAGTGGAGGATGGCCCAAGTACTTAGGCCCTGTACCCGCATGGGAGACCAGGAGGAAGCACCTGGCTCCTGGCTTTGGATTGGCATAGTGCGCCCACCGTAGTGGCCATTTGGGTGGTGAACCAACGGAAGGAAGACCTTTCTATCTGTCTCACTCTCTCACTGTCTACTCTGCCTGTCAAAAAAAAAAAAAAAAAAAAAGATACATTGATAACAATTTTATTATTTTCACATATACCTAAGTTTTCCAAATAGAATATACAGAGATGAAAACAAATATCACCAAAAGAAACTTGCAAAAGTTCATTATTGCCAGTGATTTGTCAATCTTCTCTGATGTCTCTGTACACACACACACACATATATACATACACACTATATAATAGTAGCTATATGCATATACTTATATACAAACATATGTACATGCAGTTTTACAAAAGTAGAATGTGATGTATTCTCTTCTGTAACCTGCATTTTTAATTAAAGTGAGGATATTTTTACATCTCAGTTGTTGAAAACACTGCACAGAGACCCTCATCATCAATTTCAATGGTTACAGTTTTAGAATGTTTTACCCAACTATTTCCAAATTGATAGATATTTAGGATACTTCTCTCTTCCCTCTTATAAACAGCACTAAAATCAGCATTCTTTTATATAGAGTACTTCCAAAAGTTCATGGGAAATGGAATTATATGTGTAATTGGAGGAAAATAATTTCGATATCCATGCATAGTTTTTTTCATAAAACCCATTTTCTACAAAATGTTTGAAGATCCCTGTATATACAACTTGAGGCTACTGGCTCACAATGCTATTATAAATGTTTTGAAGTGATCTTTCTGTAAAAATATCATGCAAATGTTGATGTTTGGTGTAACCCTGCAGTAAGAACCTTGGGCAACAAGCATCTCAGAAGGCTAGGCTCTCCTGTGTCCATCTCTCCACCATGACCACCATCACAATATGTTTTCATTATACTTTTCAATATCACTTTTCTATCCCTGACCGTGGACTATGAGGTGGAGGAGCATAACAAATTCCCCTGCATAGACCTAACTCAAACAGTGCTTAGTAAATAAAATTTTTATAGGAGGGAAGTGATTGATCCAATGTCACACAGCAAGTAGGAACAGGGCTGAGATTTTAGGCAAGATGTGTCTTTGAATATAAGAGTCGTATAAATCACAATAAATACACAACCCACAACTCTGTTATCATAATTGCTGTTTAATAAACTTGAGTTCGTGATCCTCCCAAGATGATCCATTTTACCCTTTCACCATGTACTTGTTTTTAAACATTCACATAAACACTTTACAAAAATGTCGAGGAAATAAAATCATTATAACAAAGGTTAAAAAAAAAACCCTCCTATTTTAAAGATTTTATTTATTTATTTGAGAGGAAGAGTTATAGACAAAGAGGTCCTCCAACTGGCGGTTCACTCCCCCAATGGCTGCGATGGCTGGAACTGGGCCAATCTGAAGCCAGGAGCTACTTCTGGGTCTCCCACGTGGGGTGGGGGGCCCAAGCACTTGGGCCATCTTCTACTGCTTTCCCAGGCCATTAGCAGGAAGCTGGATAGGAAGTGTAGCTATTTTAATGGATGTTAAGTCATCTAAGAAGTAGCCATAGACACATGCTTCTATTTTGGTTCTGTACCTTTGGACACACATTAAGGCTCCTCCAACATCTCAGCACCTATCCTTAAATATCCTTGCACACTTAGGTGACTATTTCTGAAAAAAAATTACATAATGATAGATAAAAATTAAATCAAAATATAAAGAAACAAATGCTTTGAAGATTTATTATCTAGAGTCAGAAAGTCAACATGCTTATTCTATACCAAAATACGAAGCTTTAGGAGTAGTGCTAAATTATATTGAAATATGCGGACAATCAAAGTCAAGGAGAATACATGTACTTATCAACTGTACAGACTTACTTCTATAGCTTTGATGTCATATGGGACAAATTAATTTCTATAGATTTGAAATATATAGGGATGGAGAGTTTTAAACGAACTTGCTGATGCATCTGTGGGGCACTAATTAACATATAATGCAGTGCTATTATATATATATATATTTTGACAGGCAGAGTGGACAGTGAGAGAGAGAGACAGAGAGAAAGGTCTTCCTTTTTCCATTGGTTCACCCTCCAATGGCCACCGCGGCCGGCGCACTGCGGCCGGCGCACCGCGCTGATCCGATGGCAGGAGCCAGGTGCTTCTCCTGGTCTCCCATGGGGTGTAGAGCCCAAGTACTTGGGCCATCCTCCACTGCACTCCCTGGCCACAGCAGAGAGCTGGCCTGGAAGAGGGGCAACCGGGACAGAATCCGGCGCCCCGACCGGGACTAGAACCCGGCAGTGCTATTATATTTTTTAAATAATCTATACAGTTGAACAGGAGGGAACTGAACAAGAGTTATGAGGGGACTACTAGGAGATTCTAAGACATTGAAAAATTCCATTGTTGAGATAAATGGGGGGAAAACAACAGCTGAGGTGAACCAAAATTTGAAGAGAGTTATAAAGTCCTGAAGAGTTTATAGTACACACCCTATAAACTGTAGCCCCAACTATATATTACGCATGGCTCAGTTTTGGGTAAACTATAAAACTCAACCTGTCAGGAGAATTATGCTTTGGGAGCACATGTCAACGATTTTGGTATTGAATGTAAATCAAAATACTGTTTCTGTTTTTTATAAACTTGCTTTATACCATTGTTTATAACTACATCAAATGTATTATGTAAGTTGAAATATACTATGAAGTTTAAAAATATTTTCTTTATCATTGCAAGTAAACAATCACTAATAATTAAGGTACCACCTTGTCAAATTTTTCTCAGAAAATGTTTTTGATGAATCAAGTACTTAAGATGTTTTTGTACTATATCAAAATATGCCTAAAAGTATATATTTAGCAATGCTATTTATGCATATATAACTTCTACATTAATGTATACTCTAAAACTAATCAAAAATCTGAAAAATTATTTTAATGAGATAAATGCTTATTTTCTTATATCAAGAAACCTATTTTTAATTATATAAATGCCTTTTTTTTCTTGTAGCAAGAGCAAAGATATTAGTCACCAATGCAAAATATGGTCAACTAAATTGCTCCTTTTTACCAATCAAGATATTCTCATTAATATTATTGATGTCATAACCAAAGTCAAAATCAAAGGTTTTTTTCAAGTTAAATATTTCTGAATCCCAGATAATCTAAACTGATTATGGGTTCTGAATCTCTTACTATATGAATGGTCTTCAAAAGTCCATGGAAAATGTAAAGATACAAATCAACTATGTATGGGTTTCAATTTTTTGTACCCAAATAAAAATCTCTTATTCTATTTTCCATGACTTTTTGGAAGTACTCTTATACATGTATCAAAATATCACACTATACCCCATCAATATGTATAATTTTTATGTACCAGTTTCATATCACCAAAGGGAGAAGATAAAATTAGATACTATAGGAAATATTTATTCCATTTGGGAAGAAATTGCTACTGCTTCTCAGATTGGTTAAAAAAAAATCCATACACGCAAGCCTTCTACTCTATCAATAAGACAATTTCATTATAAAATACAACATTCCATTGTATACTCACTGCCAATAATGGTTAAGGATCCCAAAGTAGATGTTACAAGTTAAATGGAAGACTAAACAAGCCTCACCAAGCCTGGGAGAAACTTATTTCCTCAGAGGTGATAGAGACAGAAACAGACAGAAGTGAAGGAACAAACAACAAAGTAGGGCAAACATAGAATAAAATAACGGGAGGAAAATAGCAGTCTTCAATTTCTATAAATTCAAATTGATTTTGGCATTATATCAACGGCTGAATTGAAATGGAGCTAAGCAAAAACCATAAATCTATTCTCTACAGTCACACGTGCGGAATCTAAGTACATAGCCTATTATTTTCAACAAACCAAAGAACAGAAAAAAACATTGCACCATAATCCTGATCAAATATACCATACTAGCTTTTGAGCAGTACCTACTATTAACAATCACCATTTTATGTTGAGTCATAAAAATATTTATTGTAAATTCGAGGAGACTTTATACATTCTAAACCAAGGTATCCCTTTGCAAACCAAAAAAGAAAAAAAATGACATTTCCTCTCTATACATAGATAGGAAAGAAAAATGTCTAACACACACAAAACATCATAAATGCAAAAATAGCACTATTTAAAACAAGCTCAGAAATATTTCTTGGCAGGTTTCTTCCTGCAGCTGCATTTGACAGCCAAATTGTAAACCTATCAAAAACTAGTTTGTATAATGAACAGACACAATGTTAAACACTGAACTGCAGCGCACTATTTCAATTAACATAATCCGGGGAGTGGAGAAGCTGAACGTGTTAAGCTTGCAGACAATATGCTGGCATCTAGCCTATGTCAAAAATCCGAGGCCGAGGTCTTACTTCCTCATTACCATCCACCTAACCAGCCCACAGTGGTAACCACATTAGAGGCCCACATTTCCATAAGCTCTAGACAGTCCTTAAAGGGGGGCCTCAGCTATATACATACTTGATGAAAGCAAAACAAAACAAAAAAGGTCCCAGTGGTCTTGCTCCTTTTGGGGAAGGAGACAGAGGCGGAGAGATGAGATGAAGGTGGTACAGAATTTTAACGTCTCAGATATCTTTAAACTTTATTTTTTCTTAGGAACAGACTTGGGTTTTTAAAAAATGTTTTAGAGACATTAAGACATGGCAATTCTCAATATATTTGATATATTTTATTTTTGCATGCCAGGAATTCTCCATATAAGAAACTAAAATGATCATTTTCTTTGGGGTAAATGTCCTTTCTCCTACCACTTAAAAAAATTTTTTTTCTGAAGCAGTTGGAAGTCCTTTGTGTACTGTCTCCATCTCATTTATGGCATTGTTTATGGAGGGATAGTAGGGAAAAATTAAAAGGTGTTTTTGCCCAAAATGAAGATAACTATTTTATATGTCAAATTGGCAGAGAAAAACAAAAAACCTACAATCAGTATTTTTATTGCTATAACACAAAATAAAAAGCTTTCTTATAGTTTTGCACACAAAGAAGCATATTTCATCAAAAAAAGAAGAAATTAAGCTTTTTGGTCTGGTTATTCTATGGTATATACAACTTACCCTGCAATCAGGGCTCACAATCACAGATACAGATGAACTCAAAATGAACTCCTTGGTATGTCTTCATTTTCTACCCTAAAGCAAGTCAGATGATTTGCAGTATCTGTTACACAGGAATTTTTTTCAAGCATCACCCCCACAATGTTATCCATACACCTCTAGGTTAACATGATAAACCGACTGGGGCTAATTAACTAGTTTGGCTACACAAAATCTTTTCTGCTTTTAATTACATTAACCTAATGTGACTTGAATTCAACAGACCAAAAATGAAACCGCTAATTATATTAAGGGCTTCAAAGATGATCTCAAATTGCTAACCACCAAACTGTCATATAATTTATCTCATTTCCTTTAATAGATTTTGCATTCAAAAAATCTGTGTTCTTTACTAGAAACATGTTTTTTAAAAACCACCAAAACAATGAGCCGATAGAATACTGGTTTAGAAGGTTAATGGAGAAATACACTTCAAATAATGCAGATGGGACACACATAGGTGCCATCAAACCAATGAGAAATTGTGCAGTTCTTAATTTTTACAATTTCCTAAATGATTAAAGGATTGGAACCATTCATTTACAGTGGTAAGGGCCTGAGAAGCAGGATTAATACAAAGAGCAAACTTTATTAATGTATCTGGGTTTAGAAACTAATTTTTTCTGCAAAGCATGATTTTTTTATCACCGAATCCTTATCATATTATTTTGCAGAGGAAGTGAGATGAGAGGTTTTGAATTATAAAGTGTATCAGGGTTAAACAATTCACCCCTAACTCTACTAGGACAGAAGCTCTCTTCACAGTGATTCTGTCAAGTCGGCCTGTATCTTTGACCTCCAGAATAGATAGCAAGCTGCAGTGAACTACAGAAGTGCCTTGCAGGGTTCCCTAGTGACAACGAGATGCAGGTAACCCAGATGGCCATTCACAGCCCCCAGACATTCTCCTTGGTGAATGAAGCTGCAGGACAGTTTTGGAGGGTCCTTGAAGACTCCTTTCAATGGGAACATATCAAGAAGTATCACAATAATAACAGCTTTTATTTCCTTAAAATTTGGTATTAACTTATCAACAACAATGATAAACCAGAAAAAAAAAAAACAACAAAAAAGGTGATCTCCTTTGAGCAGGCAGTGGAATAAGGAGGTAAAATAATACCATTACTTCCCAATCTGGCTACAAGAGTGGTATCAATTTTTAATGTCAGGCCATTCAGATGAAAATACCCATATCTTCTAAAACATACTATTCCATGTCTCAAAAACAATTATGGTTTATTGCAGTCTAAATTAAGAAAAAAACACTGATGGTAGCGTAATTACTTTGTACAAATGACAAAAGATTAGATTCACAATCCAAAGTGTCTCAAAGCAACTTTAAAAAAATTGTAATCAATTAAAAGAATCAGATTTCAAATTTCTTACAATATCAAAGAAAATATGATAGTTCTTACTGGGTAATATTTTTTACTTATATCCCCAGCTAAGTCATGGAATAAATAAGAACAGTTAAAACAGAAGCCATGACTAGCATTAAATGATTTAATGAATTTATAATAATTATTATACCTATATATACCTATCTATAAAAAAGTACATGTAGATATTTTATATTTCTGAATGACACATATTAATAATTGATTAATAACAACACATTAATAATTGATGTTGTTCTTCTCTTTGGACTTTTTTTTAAGATTTATTTATTTATTTGAAAGGCAGAGTTACAGAGAGAAAAAGAGAGACACAGTCAGAGAGAAATCTTCCATCCATTAGTTCACACCCCAAATAGCCACAACTGCTGGGGCTGGGCTGATCTGAAGCCAGGAGCAAGGAGCTTCCTGGGGGTCTCCCACATGGGTGGCAGGAGCCCAGGGATTTTGGCCTTCCCAGGCATATCAGTAAGGAGCTGGATTGGAAGTGGAGGTGCCGGGACTGGAACCAGAGCCCACGTGGGATGCCAGTACCACAGGCAGCAGCTTTACCCACTAAGCAAAAACGCCGGCCTCAGGGGACTTAATATTTTTATTTAAGGTTTAGTTATTTTATTCAAAAGGCACAGTGACCAAGAGAGGGAGTGACAGAGAGAAAGATCTTCCATCCTCAGGTTCATTCCTCAAGTGGTCACAATGATTGGGGCTGGATTGAAGTCAGGAGCCAGGAACCCCCACATAGGTCTTCCCTGTGGGTGGCAGGGCCCAAGCACTTGGGCTGTCTTCCACCACCTTCCCAGGAACCTTAGCAGGGAGATGACTGGAGGCAGAGCAGCAGAGGTTGAAATGGTGCTTAATACGGGACGCTGGCATCGCAGGCTATGGTTTAACCTGCTACAACACAATGCTGGCTCTGGGAATTTAAATTTTAATGTAGTTATTAGTTAAAAGCTAATTTTTGATAAATTACCACCATTAAAAATAACTTACTGAACACTATTTGTATCCATAACTCTAATCACCCTCACTACTTCTCTTAAGTACAAGTTTCCATAAATTTTTATATTTGCATTAATATTGTCAAAAATTGATATTTTAAAAATTACATCATGCATGATACACATGACTTCATATTTCAGTCTGAAAGTACACATTTTATTTCAGATTAAGATAAACAAAAACCAGTGTTAACCAAATTACATTTCTGAATTTTTATGAATTTTTCAAAAATTCTTCCTATTCCTATCCCATTCTTGTTCAAATGGATGATGGGAGAGACAGAGAAGTGGAGTAGAGGTAGAGAGGGAGACTGAGAGAAAAGGAGAGGAGGGGGAGTGAAGGGGTCAAAGGATGATGAAAGAGAGATGGAGGGGGTAGATGAAAAGGAACAGCGGGGGATGGGAAGAGAGAAGAGAGGAGAGAGGAGAGATACTGTTTTAAATACTTCCCACTCATGTCTCTTGATTAGATATGATCTGGTTTCATGCTGTTCCTCCAAAATGGTTCAGTAAGGTTGTCACATCCTCACGGCTGGTATACTATGAAGCCCTGACACAAAATGAGAGCAATTGTACCCACAGATGAGTCAAACTAAGAAAAAATGGATCGGCTGCTAATATTTACAAGACTTTTTTTTTTTTTAAACTCCAGCCTACAAAAAAAAAAAAATCAGATTCTGTCAGTTTTCTATCACACTGAGGAAAGTATTCACTTTGGTTTTACTCTTCCATTTACAAGCGGATTCTTAAGCAAAGCCTATTGCATATTGAACAGTCTACTTAAAGTGTAAATGATGTTCACAATACTTCCACCAAAACAATCTTATTTAACGAAAGGATACAGGGGCAGGTACATATGCCTTGAGAAGAACTTACATGAATGGGGAATTGACAGCAATCATATGGCTTTCTACACTTTCCCTGGTTCACAAAAGGGCCGGCATTACAAGAAGAAAAACTGTAATTTGTTGTAGGTCTTTTAACTGTCCTCTTAGGAGTGGAAATGAGAGGAAAAATGGGCAATTAGGATCTCTCCATTGGCCTCCCATATTTGCCAGGACTACAAACATACAAGAGAACCTGATCCAATTTCATTTGTTTGCTAGTACACTTTACAATACCATTTGAAAACCAACATGAATTCAGCCAGGAGTTTAAACACACTCGATCATCAGAGAGAAGCAACAAGAGACTCATGCAGGAAAAGCAATTATCCCAGTGGGAACACGTGGCTCAACAGAGCTTGGTGAGCTGCCAGCTGAGAACAGAGACTGGGAGAGTTGCTGTACGGCAGCTGCATTTCTCTGTTATTTCCATTTTTCCTACTAAACTTCTCATTTCTTCCTCATAGCAATTTATAAATTGGTAGTTGGCTGTTTGCTTCTGCACATGCACACCTATGATAATTTGATTATAGGCTGCATCAGGAAGAGCTGTATTGCTAATTGCAGGCAACTGGCAGCCACCCTGCAGAGAGACAGTTAAGAGAGGGGATGATTTTCCTCCTGAAGGTATAAATTAGTACCTTTCTCTCTATCTAGGGTATCTCACCAGAGGACCTTTATAAGAATCCCAATTTTAACAAGAAATAGCCAAAAGAAGAAACACAGTTTTCTTAAAATGCACCTATTTCCCTTGTTTAAGTGTGGCTCAAAGTCAATATGAAAATCTGGGCTTGGCATTTTCTCTGGGACACCCGTTTACCTGCATCAGTCAGAGGCATGCAGCCTAAAGCAATCAACAGAGAACGCCCCGCTAATTTATGGTATTCCAAAGGAGGGCCAGACAAGTGCTGAGTGCTGATGAAATGGGGAGCAGATGAAGCAGTGAAGGCGTTTCACAGACTCCCCAGGTGTCTGCTTCCCGCACCATTAAGACTAGAACTCCAAAGTGAGTCCTATAAAACAGAGGCGATATAAAGAGTGGTTTGGGAGTAAAACAGCCTTGGCTATCTGTCTCCAAAAAGTAAGACAATTGATCGGTTTTTCACCGCAATCTACCTAGGTAGATTTCATGGTAGTATTCCAAATGGATATGAAAAATTAATTTAGCTCATAGCTATCAAAGTTAATGTATTATTTCCTTCACAGGTCTCATGAAACAAGGTCCTGCTGTTTTAAAGGTAAAAACAAAGTCTTAAGGGCAATTTTCACTTTCCCACAAAACCAGGTTTGCTTTTTATCACCTCATCCAACCATCTGGCTATAATTCTGAATTTACATACAGTCACTGCTAAGACAGCCTGAAATAAAAATCCATTGAGGAATTATGACTGTGCTCTAGGAATAAAGATGAAAAATGTTCATAGTTTTTGAGGGGAGAAAACCTCATTTTCAAACTCTTGGCTCTTCTGAGTTACAAGGACACCAGCTGAAAATACTTTTCCAACAGTAAATCCCTTTTCCTCTCCATGGGTTCTTAGGCTTATTTCTTCTCTAGAGTTTTGCTCCAGCGTGAGAATTTCCCTCACTTCCAAATACCTTGCTAAGCTAATGCCTTTTCCAGAAACCATGCACGCTTTGTTACTTTTGAAATTTAAATTAGTTATATTCCAAACAGGACACACAACCATGGCCAGAAAAATTGAATCAAGGTTGGGTGTGTAAGGGGTTTTTTGATTCAAAAGTTCAGAATGACTGATTTGACTTCATGGAAACGCATTATTAATTGACAAACATAAAAAGCAATAAAAGCACTTAGTGCTTGAATGAAGATTTTATACAAGTATGAACATCTCTAAAATAACTACAAATGGAAGTCAACTCTCATTCACGTTGTATGGTATTTTAATCCCAGAGCGTCAAAGAGGAAACAGAGCTTGCAAGTGACAAGCTTAACTGACTAATCAGAAGTTGGGGCTTATTAGGCCGGGGTCAGAGATGCAACATCCAGATGGCCAGTTGCTTTACCCTCTTATTGATCACGAAATCATGCCAGAATCTACCTCAGTTATTTGACATACTTGTGTCTAATTTCATAAGGAACACACAATAGGAAGATAAATAACTCATGCATTCCCACCACAGTGCACATATTAAAATCAAAGAAGACATGTATATACTTGCTAAGAGGCAGCAAGTAGGATAATTCATCTTGTGAGAAATAGAATACAAATTTAGGGAAAAGAAGTTTGAGATGGAGCTCAAGGGGACCTTTTTTAAAACATTTTTTTTCTGTTATACAAGTTTCTCTTTTTGAAAAATTTTTCATTTATTTGAAAGGCAGAGAGAGAGAGAGAGGGAGAGAGAGAGAGAGAGAGAGAGAGAGAATGTGCATGCTCCAAATGCCCAGGACAGCCAGGGCTGGGCCAGGCAGTAATCTTCCAAGTGGGTGGCAGGACCCTAAGTACTGGAGACATTGCCTGTTGTCTCCCAGGATGCGCATTAACAGGAACTTGGAAGCTGAAGCAAAGCTGGGAGGAACTAGAACAGAGGCACACTGATAAGGGATGGAGGTGTCCCAAATGGCCTCTTAACTGCTGTGCCAAATGTCAGCCCCTTATAAGAAATTTCTGGTGGGCTACATTAAGCTTCAGGGTTACCCACACATATTTTTCACTCTTTCTTGAGAACTAATGATAAACTTGTGGACAAAAGAGAAATGAATGCATCCTGCTCACTTTTGTTTCTGTAGTTATCTGTGAAAACAAAATGGTCATATAAAGAATATTCCAAAAAATCACTTAGAGCGCTCTTTGTTTGAGGCAATCTCCATCATCAATGGTTTAGTTCCAAGACAGAAACAAGACCAAAGAGAAGATGTAGTGCAAATAGTATTAACAGGATTAAGAGATACTGGTGTTTTGCTTTGCTTTCAACCTAAGTGTAATATTGGAACTTTGCATTGAAAATCAGAATTTTGTAAATCCTAGGTAGGTTTCACACAAACCAAAACAGAAGTTCCAGCATTAAAGGGGTGACAAAGATTCTGGCAGAAGTGACAGCAGTCAGTAGAAGGCTTAAAGATCACAGGAAAATCTGTGAAGGAAGCTTGCTCTGACACTTCTGGCTTCTCTTCCACACAGAATACACCTTCGACGACGGCAAGGACTTTGTCCTATCTTTAGCATTTAAAATGCACAGCACCAACGCAGAAAGCACACTATTAGAATTTTTTACAATCTGAGAGCTCAAACATATTTTAGATTTTGTTAAAGCCACTCTTCTTCATACTGCCCTGAGGAAGACAAATTTAACATCTGACCACTTTGTACCAAAAATAACAAAAGCATTTGAATTCTCTGATGCTTCTCTGGAAGTTATAAATTAGACTTTAACAATTGCAAAAACCCACCACCTGGAAAAAAACCTGTCCTATGTATACAAAAATGGTCTCTGATGTTTTTCTCAGCAAACACAAAAACTGCTTCAATGAATTTGTTATATTATTATTGTTATAATTAATATGAGTTATGATGTGCCAACATCTGCTGTATACATGGCCTTGTTTTATATATATATATAATATTTCTTATTCTTTAACGATTAATTTATTTGAAAGTCAGAGCCTAGCTGGCGCCACGGCTCAATAGGCTAATCCTCTGCCTGTGGCGCCGGCACACCGGGTTCTTGTCCCGGTCGGGGCGCTGGATTCTTTCCCGGTTGCCCCTCTTCCAGGCCAGCTCCCTGCTATGGCCCGGGAGTGCAGTGGAGGATGGTCCAAGTACTTGGGCCCTGCATCCCATGGGAGACCAGGAGAAGCACCTGGCTCCTGCGTTTGGATCAGTGCGGTGCACCGGCCGCAGCGTACCAGCTGTGGCAGCCATTGGAGGGTGAACCAATGGCAAAAGGAAGACCCTTCTCTCTGTCTCTCTCTCTCACTATCCACTCTGCCTGTCAAAAGAAAAAAAAAAAAAAGTCAGAGCCTCAGAGATGGATAGAGCGAAACAGTGAGAAAGAGCAAGAGAATGGAGAGAGCTTCCAGCTGTTGATTCACTCCCCAACGGTGAAGTCTGGGCCAGGCCAAAGCCAGGAGCCCAGAATGCCATCTGGGTCTGCAACATGACAGGCACCTGGACCGTCTTCTGCTAACTTCACATGCCCAATAGCAGGAAGCCTGATAGAAAAAGGAACAGCTGGGTCCCAAAACAGGAATTGTAACGGGATGTAGTTGTTGGTGTGTGTGGTTTAACCCACTGTACCACAATGCCAGCCTCTATTGTGTTTAATTTTGAAAACATTCTCCCATATGGGTGCCAGTTCAAGACCTGGCTGCTCCACTTCTGATCCAGACTCTGCTAATGCACCTAAGAAAGCAGCAGAAGATGGCTCAAGTCCTTGGGCCCCTGTACCCATGTGGGAGAACCAGAGGAAGCTCCTGGCTTTGGCCTGGCCTAGCCCTGGCCTTTGCATTTTGGCCATTTAGGGGGTGAACTAGTGAGCGGAAAATCCCCTCCCAACCCCTGTGACTTTGCCTTTCAAATAAATAAAATAAATATTTACAAACACACAAACAGAAATTCTCACAGGGTTGGTATACCTCTCTATTTTTTGAGTGAGACATCTAAGATTCAAAAAATATTTAAAAACTTGGTCCAGCTCATTTAGTAGGCACACTGGAGGTCATTCCACATGGCTCCAAAGTACAGCTTCTATAGTAGAATATTTTTCCCTTAGGATACAAAACAACAGTTTGCATTTTCATTGCTCCCTATGCCACAGACTACAAATTCCCATTTTTTTTGTAAATGGAGAGATTGTGAAGAACAAATAGGTGCAGGCTGTGGACCTCCAGGACAATTAGATTGAGGGCCCGTCTCTATCACTCTCCATGTTTAAGCCTAAGAGATCTGGATATCCAACCCAATGGTCATTAATCCATCCAGTTGTCAGCAGAAAACTGTGCATGCTTGCACTCCACGTATGCACATGTGGTTTAGAGGAGACCTGTAATTAGGTAAGTATCCCACATTAGCTCCTATATAGAGGAAGGTCTCTGCTGTTTCCATATGAACATGCACTTATTAATACGGCATGTTCAAATTTTAAACACAGTATGTATAAGCAGCCATACTACAAGTGGGGAAATCTGACATGATCTTTTATCAGTGTGGTACGTGGGGCGGTAATGCGATGTGATCAATCTAGGTGAGAGAAGAATGACACTGTGATTGTGAAAAGGCAATGAGATCAGGAATAATGGATTTCATAGTAAATTATACTTTATCCATTCAAGGAGACAAATTTCCATTATTTTCAACTAGTATTATACAGATTGAGTTCAACTGCACTTGAAGTGTTCCCATCCAAGATGATGCTCTTGAGGTGACTTAAACATGAGCCTGTTTCTCATGTGATAGGCCTTTAAAGCTCCATGATCACCTAGATTTGTAAGATTTAAGAAGAGAAAACCTGTGCCATCTGGTAGTAATTTTGTTAATGCACACCAGATTATTTTACAAGTGTACGATTTATCAAATTCTTCGGCTTTAAGGAGATAAAAAGTGAAGTGGTCAGATGTTACCAATAGCTATTTGGTTAAAGCAACTGGCCTTTAAACAAAAGAAATGCAGAATCAGCATTAGATTAGAGGAAACAACAACCTCGGCATGGAATATAGGATTATTCTTTGAGAGAGAAACTTTAAATGAAAGTAGTACTATGTACAAGATGGAGAAATGAAGTTAACCTTAGCCAATTATAAACAATGAAAAGAAATCCCTTCCTCCTTTAAAATGCTTAGATGAAACTAGTTTAAAAACATAAGGCCTTAACAATTTTTTCTTTGCATTTTGAACCTGTCTTAAGGAAATAATGCCTTTTGCATTCAAAGGCAATGTTGAATGTATAACTTTTTTTTAAAGATGACAATACATTTTGCTTGATGTAAATAGAAACAAAATATGGTCAGGGTTATCATGAGCAAACACAAACATTACAAGCATTAGAATGTCAACTTTTTAAAGACTGAAAATTTACAAAAGAGGATTCTGATATCATTTAAGTATTTCCCAAATTAAAGATTTATAAGCAGTGCTTTCAGATAAATTTTAGAGCTATATTTGTAGAGAAACATTTCATCTGTGATTAATAGAACATTGAAAATAAAACAAACTGGTTAGAACACCATGCTTGAACCCACAAGAGATTATGTCTTTAATTAGGCAAACTATTTTAACCTATAATTAAACAAAGTGCTCCTACAGAGTAGTAGTGAAATTCCACTAGTCCTTGGCTATTTGGAGAAATTTAATGACCTGATCAGATGCAACAAAGTGCCTGGAAACTAAAGAGACTTAGCTGCACTGAGTGAGCATATATCACAAGGAAAAAATAAAAGGGCAAACAATATTTGTATGTCTGTCTTCTATGCTGGGATAGCAAGTTAATCTCAAATTCCTGTTGCAGGCTTTTTCATTTTACCATGTGTGTTCTGTTTTGCAGAGTTATAATGTTTCTGCTTAGTATATTATATTGAAAATTACTTTGAATTATGAGGTACAACTACAACCTTTTTTGGCTGATGACTCGAATTTCTGAGACACTTTGTGCTTTCTGGAGGGTCCACTTGGACTGAAGGATTGTGGATGCTAACCAGCAGCATGTATCCATCAGATTTTGGCCCAGTGAATTTCAAGAGCTGGCAGAATTCCACATGGAAGGCAGCTTAGGCAGATCTGTTAGGCAGTCCTCTACGTTGTCTAATGTTACTTTGACTGAAACTAACATATGACTGGAGCTAACTTTTGGAAAAACATTCAAAACTGTTTAGGAAACCTACTTGAAAAAAACTAAAATTCAGAAGACCAGACTCACCTTGAGAGATTTAATAGAATACTGATAATCAACATGCAGCAATCAAAACAATGTTCAAGATTATTCAAATTTTTGATACAAATGAAGACTTTTACTCCTATGGAAGTACATTACACCATTTAGAGGAAGCTTGATAAATGTGTATAATTTCCCACAGCCATCAAAAGTTAGTAGTTAAACTAGATTTTCTCTGGCACTCTTTGGCCTCTGCTATTTTATCTCAGCATCTAGACACAACCGCACCCTCTCGATGGTGCTTGAGTTAGTTTACACAGATTTGTAAGGATTTCATCAGGAATTATAATGAGATGTTTTAGAAGACTGGACGAAAGTGGGCCTACAGGAGGAAGGTGTTTTGGTGCAGCTGTAAAGCCTGCACTTGTGATGCCTGTATCTCGTATGGAGTTCAAGTCTCAGCTACTCTGCTTCCTATCCACCTTTCTGCTCAAGCACCTGGGAGGCAGGTGATAATGACCCAGATACTCAGATTTCTGTCACCCATCTGAGACCCCATTGGAGTTCCTGGCTCCTGACTTCAGCCTGGCCCAGCCCTACCCATTGTGGCTATTTGGAGAATGAATGGCAGATGGAAGAACTCTCTCTCTGTCACTCTGCCTTTCAAATATAAACATACATATATACATAAAATCTTTTTAAGTGAGCCTGCAGACTATGCTAAAGGTATGCCATACACAGAGACTCATAAATCTGATGTACATTTATAAATTGATCCAAAACATGGGGCTGGCACTGTAGCACAGAGGATTAAAAGCCTGGCCTGCAGCGCTGGCATCCCACATGGGCACCAGTTCTAATCCCAGCTTCTCCACTTCCGATCCAGCTCTCTGCTGTGGCCTGGGAAAGCAGTAGAAGATGGCCCAGGTCCTTGGGCTCCTACACCCGCAAGGGATACCCGGAAGAAGTTCCTGGCTCCTGGCTTTGGATCACCTCAGCTCTGGCCATTGCAGCCATCTGGGGAGTGAACCAGTGGATGGAAGACCTCTCTCTCTCCCTCTACCTCTCTTTGTAACTCTGTCTTTCAAATAAAGTTTAAAAAATCATAAATTGATCAAAACAGAATACACTGTGGTTTTACAAGGGCTTGGGATATTTATCCACTAATTACTTAATTCAAAAGGGTTGTTTTAATTACTGTGTCTAGGTATCTCTGATCTCTCACCTCGCCAAGTTACTAATATCAGTGGAGAATGAACATTAACTGAAATTCAGGACAGAAATACTGAAAGTAACACTTTATAATGAGGTTATAATCAACATTTCTTAAAATACATTTAGTTACCGTGGATTGAATCTCATAATGGTCCTAACAAATAGAGAGGGTATATATTATCTTAGTATTTTCAATAATTGAAAGACTGGATCAAGGCATGGTTGCTAGTGCAACTGCAAAAATGAGCTTTAGCCATAACAGACCTTTCCCAAGAATATCATAAATTAAACTTAACACTTAATTTCCTGTGATTTATTTTTATTTTTGGAATGAGATTGTGAGATAACCTTAGATATTCAATCACTTAAGATAAATTCAGATGAGTTCTTAGCAACATACAGGAAGCTCAGAATAATGAATCAAATCCACACAAGGCCATGTTTGTACTCAATGGATAAATAAGCAGAGAAAGTTGTTAAGTCCTATACATTCAAAATCCCATTTTTAATATTAGTAGAAAAACAGGAAATATTGAGTTTAGGGTACAAAACAAATGGAGAGACTATATGAAATGAATCCAGCAAAACACTCTACTTGTGGATTTTTTTGTTAAGCTATATCACCAAGAACTTTAAGTATGTTTCAGATGGGTTGCTCAGATCTGGTTTGTCATGGGAAATGTCAGACCAGGAGAAACTCTGGTTGTGAGGGATGGCTTTTACTCCTGACTCAACATCAGTCCATTATGTGAAAAGATAAGTCCACGTTCTTGGTTTCCCTTTTAATCCAAGAAATCGAGGATCTTGCCTACTCATAGAACCTCAGGTCAACTCTATCTCTAAAATTCTGTGATATCTGCAAGTCTCACTTACAGCAATGCATTTACTCACATCATTTACCTGTGCAGTATCTCCTACTCCTGAACAAATGCAAAACCAAGCTTTAGAAAAAAGAAACAGTGTGGATATCTACTTTCCATCTGGAAAGGATAATAAAAAATGAATATATAAATGCATGTGGAAATAAAATTAATTAATTATTTTATTAATTAAAGCAAATATGTTCATAGCAGCTACTTTTCAGGTATAGATGTGTTAAAAGACATTATTTCTGACTTGTATTTCACTTATTTAACATTTTATCAATAAATATGTATTGAGCTCCTACTATATGAAGGAAAACAGTTGGCCTCTCATGTGTCATTCACTCAAATGTATATTAGGTAAACAATGTATAAACCACAATTCACAACAAATTATAAGAGAAATATTTGGTAAAGGGAAAAGAAACAGATACCAGGAAGAAATGTGGTGTGGGTATGTACAGTGTGTTTTACAGAAGGTGCCTCTGAAACAAGTAGCCTTTAGGTTGAAACCTGAAAAATGAATTAAACAAAGAGTGTGTAGAGATCAGAACCCTGCAAGCAGATAGAATAGCACATGTAAAGCCTCTTAAAAATACTGTCAAACTTTCCATATCCAAGCTTTCAAATGCACATCTAACAGATGAATAATGAAAAGCTAAAAAGAAGTTCATTGCAGGGGCTGGTGCCAAGGTGTAGCCAGTAAAGCCACAGCCTGCAGTGCAAGCATCCCATGTGGGTGCCGGTTCAAGTCTTGGCTGCTCCACTTCCAACTCAGCTCTATGCTATGGCCTGGGAAAGCAGTAGAAGATGTTCCAAGTACTTGGGCCCCTGTACCTGTGTAGGAGACCCAGAGGAAGCTCCTGGCTTCAGATGGATGAAGCACCAACTATAGGGGCCATCTGGGGAGTGAACCAGTGGATGTTAGACCTCCCTCCCTCTCCCTCTTTCTCTCTACCTCTCCCTGCCTCCCTGACTCCCTCCCTCCCTTTCTCCCTCTCCCTCTCTCTCTCTCTCTCTCTCTCTCTCTCTCCCTCTCTCTCTCTCTGCCTCTCTGTAACTCTGACTTTCAAATAAATAAATAAATATTTAAAAGTTCATTAGAATTATGTTTATAATTGTATTGTGTTCTAAACTAATTTATATGTGAGAACGGAAAATCCCTTAGTTTATCATAATCCTTTAAGAAGGGTGCTCTGGCTTCAGAAATAGCTCTAAAATGCTTGGCTTTCTTTTTTTCTGGTTTCAGTGTCCAAACATGATGAGTATAAGTGTTAATTATTTAAATAGATTTATACGTTTGTGGGAAGGTTCAGGGTGTTCCTCAGGAAAATTAACCAGTCTTTTGCAATCAGCATTTCTCATCTGAATCACAGAATTTCTCAATTCCCCTAAGGACAATATAGAACACGAACTGTCCTAGATCTATGGGAGAAAAGCTGGTTCATTTCGTACAGTGGATGCCTTAGGGAATTAGAACTTAATTCTCTTGTGGAATCCCTAGTTGAGTACCGCATTACACAATAAAGGCATACAAAGTATTTGAATCGGTTTCTTAATTTCAGTAAGACTTACTCATAATGTTCACTTAAACTAAATACTCATGGTGATTCTATGGAAACTGGAAATTCTCTCACTTGCAAATCAGATAGAGACAGAAATCTAGGCAGTGGAGACATAGTGTTGGTCTCTTTTCATATATCATACAATATTCTTGCTTAATTGTGAAAATTGGAACAGATATGGCACATCAACTTTCTCAAATTCCTTATCCAGCACATTTTTGATAACTGAATATATGCAGAGTTCAGAAATAAATACTAACAACAATGACATACAGAAAACCCACCATTAAAATATATAGATTGTATCACCATTTACAATGACATTTAACATGTATTTTCTCATTGGGGTTCCATGATGATATTGTGAACTAACATAGGTGTTAGACAATTCATTACACAGACGGAATCAATGAAATTTATAGAGATCAAACATCTTACATAAGATCATGCATTTAACACACGTTGAAATCTATGGTCTTATAATGCCATAGCCTACATTTTTGTCTACTAATCCAGCATTTCAATTATTAAATTTGAAAAGTAAATAGTTTAGGACATAAATTTATTTTAACACATTTCTTCAATCCCATTACTGATATAATGGAATTATATTTATTTAACTTACATTTAAACCATAGATAAACATTTATTTTAAAAATAAAACACATAATGTGCATTGACTCTTTATGTAAAATGGACAGGAAAAAACTCTATTTTTAGCTTTCCACCCCAGTTTCCGTTGACCTTCACACAACAGAACTACCTATTTACTTTGCAGAAGCACAAATTTAACTTCTCAGGGAAAGGGGGCTCTATGACATCAGCTGCATTAAGTATGTTGATTTCCTCTAGGGGAGAAGAGGAGGAAAGGAAGCAACAGACATTGAACAATGAAAAAAATTGGAAGACCAGACGAAAGCACTAATCGAAGGAAGGGAGGAGGAGCAGATGGCTTAGGAAGGAGACATGTGGGAATTGGGGGGAAAGGAAGCAATTGGCAAGGAGTGGGCTGAATGCCAAATTTGTGAAGGATCTGGAAGGCACTGGGGATTTGGATGGGATATGAGTCAGCTGCTTTTTACCAAAATATCACACCAACAAGAGAAATCAAAGAAACCTACAAAGACAGACAGGAAACAGAAAAGGCTTCGAAAAAGAACTGATGACATACCCCATCTGAACAATTGCAACTCCTCAGCATGGGAATGAGAAGTGCTGAATAATTTTTTAATGCATTTATCAATTTTTCTCCTAATTTCATTGCTGATTTTAAACCTTTAATATACTTATGAGAGCAATGATACAGAATTATTTTCAACAATTCTTGACTCACCTTGTGTAATTGTGATTTGTTAATCACTATCATTCATACTATAAGACTATTCATTTAAACCACACAAGATTAGGGTGACCCACTATCCTTGTTTTTGCAGCACTGAGGGGTTTCCTGGGACTAGAATTTACAGCACTTATTCCAGGAGAGATCTGGGAAAACCAAGATGGTTAATGATTCTATCTGTGGCAAATACCTGAAAAAAAGGCCACTAAATATGCTTGTTCATTATGGCGAAACACACTGATGGTGGGAAATTATTTCCACATTTTTCAAATAATGGGTAAGTTCTTAACTCAGTTCTATGATAAATGGTTGAAATTGACAAAAATTGATTTATGTTTGGATTATGATGGAAATAAATAACTTAGAAGAAAATTATCAAGTGAAAAATTATAAGACATACAGAATACTTGTGATATGTTACTTTGAGGATAGGTAGGGAAAAAATTTAAAGAAAATTCAAGGCACAACTTATCAAAGACTAACACAAGTCTTTCAAAACTGTTTATGTCATAAAGCCTCACACTGGCTAAGAATTTTAAACATGAAAAGATGAATGTCTTTTAGGATCTTTTGTTTAAATATTAAAATGAAACAATTCAGGATAAATGACAGGAAGGATATTAAGAGAAAAACAATTCTGCAATTTCAGAATTGATTCTAAGCAGAGCTTGCTATTTACATTGTGTTGTTAATATGTAGTTTTCACTACATTTTATCTTGCTATAGAAAATTACTAAAGCATTACATTGATAATATTTTCCTTAGCCCAATTTAGTATTCTTCATATAATTTCTCATAACTCCTTAATTGTTTTCAGCAATAAATTTTGAAATGTTTATGGCTGATGATATTAGGACCTGGCTAAACCACAACTTATACTGTTAACTATAAGGCACATTTGGCTGACTCTGATTCACAATATCCTTTCTAATATGCATCCCCCTTATTCATAGTACCAATAGCAAACAGTTAATTATCATCTTCTTTACATAATCTCCAACCTTGCTAAGATTCTAGACTTCAGAGTAATGATTTTCATTTATTTGGCTATAATATTCAGTTGGACTTCAACATTCCTGTGTCATTTTTGAGCAACTATTACACTTTTTTATAGATCTTTGTTATTTTATAGATTTCATTACTGTACATTAATTATATGAACTAAACTAGACTACATCAAGCCCAGTTTCAAGATCACCATTACCTTCATTCTGTGAAATATCCTCTCTAGATCTCTGCAATTTTAAGATAGCCTCTCATACCAGAAGCAAAGAGATACTGTCATCTGGGTTGCAATTTGCATTGATAACATATAAAAATCCTTATATATTAGGCAAAACCTATGGGATCCTATGGAAAATGTTATAAGTGAACAAAAGGCAGATATTCTTAACGTGTCACTTTTTTCTCACACCACTCAATCTGAAAGTGGCTAGAGCATTAGTGAAATTTTCACTATTTATCTGAAAGAATTACTGTAAAAATTAAAAGTGTAAATATACATAAATTGCTTAGCTATTGAAAACAGTGCATCAAGTGTTTACTGTTGTCATCATTTTCTTTTTCTTCTTCCCATGGAAACTGAATTGACAGGTATAAATGTGCCCTAATGGAAAGACAATCACTTATTCATTGAGTTTTCAAGTGGATAAAATGATGTACCATAAAACATCTGATACACAGCAAGTTCTGAATCTATGATAGCTATTGTGATTACTATATTAGCTTCACAATACAACAACAAAGTACCTAAGTTAACTAACTTATACAGGGGAAAGGTATATTTAGCTCAGTTTTGAAAGTTCAAGGGCATGGTACCTTCCAAGCTCAGTTCTTGTAAAAATCACTTGGCAAATAGTAGATGACAACGGTGGGAACAAGTAGTCACATCTCAAACAGTAGCAGAGAGAAAGAGGACAAGCGAGCCAAGCTTTCTCCTTTTGTAACAGCCTTCTTGCAAGAGCAGGCCCCCAATTACCTAAGGACCTCTCAATAAGTCCAAACTCACAGAGGTTCCACCACCTGCTAACAGCGCCACTCAAGACTAAGCCTCCACTACCCACAAGGACACACACTGTATTCAAATCAGAACTACCACTATACTTTAATAAATTCTTGGTGTGCCTACAATGACCACATTTGTTTGAAAAAATTTACACGTTTACACATTTGTTTGAAAAATGTTCACAAGAAAAAAATGTAGTAGTTTTAAAAATTCATTTTCATAATAGACTTAAACAGAGGGGCTGAATACATAGCCTTTCATGCTAACTTGCAACATTTAATAAGCATTTATCTCATATTTATCATCTGTCAGGTATTGATACTTTACAACTGTACCTGTAAACATTCATTAATCAGTTTAAAACATTAATTCCTAGTTTTCAATGATTAGATCTCATATGCAAACACATACAAATATTGTGTTTCATTAATACAATGGTATCACTGCATTTCTCTTTTATCATGTTAAGGTAAATCATATAGAGTTGTCCGGTAGTATCCTTGGGGACTGGTTCCAGGACTCTGCAGATAGCAAAATCCATGGATCCTCAACTCCCTTATAAAATAATGGAGCTTTTGCATGTAACCTATAAATATCCCCTCCATGTACTTGAAATCTTTCCTATATTACTCATAAAACCTAAATCAATATAAATTTTGTATAAATAGCTATCATATTGTATTGCTTAGGGAATAATAAGGGCAAAAAGTATGTGCATGACAAATGCAAATATTTTTCTGAAATTTTTTTTGAATCCATAGATTTGAATCTCACAGATATGGAGAGATGAATCTAGTTGCTCCTGTTTCATTAATTATCACCTGGGTAATACTGGATATTTTCGTATTTTAACCTATGAAAATATTTCTCCTTAAAATAATCAATTGACTTTTAGTTTAATCTATCCTCCATTAAAAACTGGCTATTTCCTTCTACTTCCACACATGCAATTGAAGTAGCTACCTCCAGGAAGACGTGCATTTCATAGACTCAATTTGAAATAGAGGAAAATGATGCCTCGGACATTGAATGACTTTGTGGGACTCACAAAAACTGTGCTGATTTTTTCACAGATGACAAAGTAATCCATGGAGTGGGCATTAGGCCTGGTGTTTAAGATGTGCATGTCCCATATCAGAATGCCTGGCTTCACTCCTGACTCCAGCTTCCTACTAAACCCTGGGAGGTAGCTATAAATTGCTAAAGTAACCGGGCTCCTGTGACTCACATGGGAAACCTGGAGTGAGTTCCTGGTTCCTGGCTTCAGCTCTGGCCAGCCCTGGATGTTGCAAGCATTTAGGGAATGAACCAGCAGATGAGAATCTACTTTCACTCTGCCTGTCTCTGTCTCTCTGCCTCTCAAATTTTATTTTAGAAATCATCCAAGCCAACCAATATAAAATAACTAATAAAATTTCCAAATAAACTTAATAGCTTATCACAATGTTTTGGTATCAGTAACTTTTCCTTTCTCTTTGCTAAGGACTATTCACTCCACTGAGAAATCTGCTTTTACTCAACTTAATCTTGCAACTGACCACCTTTGTGAATAATTAAGGCCTTTTAAAATTCAGGTAAGCATTTTGAGGTGTCCATTAAACTGTTTAGCTTCTTCTTTATTCAATTTCAAGTTTTAAATTAAACCTGAAATTAGTTTTTCAATATTTGGTGTTAGTTTTTGTCTCAGAGCTAAACTTCTCCTTTTCTACCCTTAGAACTTAAATGTAATATTTCCAAAATTTAGTGAAATAAAAGAAATGTATAAATTTGTAAAGTATATTTGATTGCTGCTGTACATCTAAGGACTCTTGAAGCTCCCTCATCCATCTCCATGAGAAAATTTCATTTGTTACTGCTGGTTATTACTAAGTATCGAACTCATGAAGTAATGCAATGTAATCCAGTTTTCCAATTAAACTACTTCTATTTCCAACTCTAAATGTAAAAAAAGTCTGAAAAAAAAGAATACCAGACACAAACATTATCTACCACCCTTTTTAAATTAATCTAAGAAAAACATGCCTAAAGAGTTCTAAACGATTCTCTTGTCTTGTAGGAGAATAAGAAAATGTTATTTATATATTCATGGCTTATAATCATCACAGAGCTAAACTTTGGCTCAGAATCCAGGTCAGTGTAAAAAGAAACGACGTAAGGATACCAAAAAATACAGGTGCAGCTACAATTCAATTACATATTTCCCTGTTTTATAGGGTGTGTCTTTGTTCTCACAGCTGGGAGAGGTATACTTTAAATTTCCAACAAAGAAAGTCACCACATTAAAGAACTCTAGAAACTCCTATAACCAAAACTGTAGCAATAACCATGCAATCTTCAAGCGCCTTTCATAAACATATTATGTGCTTTAATCTCCTGTTCATCTGTACTCAACACATTTGGCAAAGTACATTAACAATACAAATGAAAACAATCATTTGAATACAAAGCTTAGGAAAGAAGAATCACATAAAATCTTTAATAACCAACATCTCTTAAGAATTTGGTTTTAGTTTGTGAAAGAAAGCACTGGAAATTATGTCATGTATTCTGCGTATGTTCTAAGTTTTTATTTTAATTACTCAATTTTAGTATTGCCTCAAGGAAGAAAATAAAACAAAAACAATTATGATCTAAACAAGAACAGAGATTTTGAACCCAAACTGCTGATTTTTAATCTATTCATTTCCTCGGATGTATAAATGTTTTTTACCTCTAGCATTGCATCAGTTCAACAATCATAATTTATACAAAACACACAGATGGTCTGAGAAACAGTAATAGTTTCAGATGTTACAACTTCCAGCATATGGAACACTATCGTGGGCCATCATTTTGGCAGCATTTAAATGATTTTAAAATTATTTATACATGAACATCTTGGCATAATTTCATGTTCATAAATTATTACAACTCTAAGTTGTTTGATTTCTGATTGGAGATGGTTCGAATATAGACCCTAAGCTACTGATAGGCGAGGGGGGAAGACTGATGCTCTTTAATTAAAGGATACACATCCTGCTACATCCCAAAAATACATGAAGATTCTGTAATAAATTGAACATTTTGGTATAAACCAGAAAATGTTCTCCAATTCAATACATGACACAGTAATAAGTTTCAAGGACTTTTTAAATCCAATTTTTCTATAGCAGTTTTAAGGTTTGAATGTCACAAAAAATTAACACACACACACACAGGCAACTGCACAAAACATAACCTTAACATTAACTAACACCTTGCAAAATGTGCATCTACCATCACCTTTATTATTTTATCTACTATATGAGGTACAACAAGAACAGAGACATCTGTATGCTGTGTCGAGCTCCAATCTTTGCAGTCTGTCGTGAACAGATTCAGGGAGGTTTTAACTGCCAGAGCTCCCATGAAATGCC